>NW_028301576.1:5832500-5972500 GCF_042242905.1 Orbicella faveolata
TTCGCGCATTTAATCACAGTTGGGATCATACTCCTTCGCCTTGCATCGTGCTGAGCTCGAGTGTTTTGTTGGTATACCCAAACCGACAAGATTCGTCCACAGCAAAGCCCAAACATTATACAGAATCGCGTACTATTTCTTCATAAACATCAAGTAGTTTTAGAACAATCGAACGAGTAATATTTTCCGAGTTTCAATTTGGCCATAACTGGCAAGACAGATAGTGTGCTCAAGCTCCGATACTGTTCAACTTGATCAACTAGACAACGAAAATGGCTTAATGAACCGCGTGGCACTGATTTTAGAGAAGCATAAAATACTCTGAGGAGATTGAAATAATGCTTTCCGTCAAAAATCGATATCTGTGAACATTATTCCTAGCTGCTGGTATTACATGCAGTCACTGCATGCGTAATATACATGTAAATACAGTGGAATCCCGATTTTTCAAACCTCCAAGGAAAACAAACATTTGTTTGAAAAAATCGCGCAGCACGAGAAATCAACAGCAACAGGCAACACCAAAAAAACAACAACAACAAGGTTTATTTGAAGTGTAAAATTAACTTAATTACTAATTAATAAGTAAATTAAAAATACATACAGTTGCTGGTCACCCAAAATAACTAAAGAGCTAAACTAGTTGGGTGACCACCATTTATTAATTGAAAATAAATATAAGGTCAGAAAAGAAACATTTTACATTTTACACACTTAATTAAGGAAATAAATTACAGAACAAATAATTCTTAAACATGTATACAATAAACTAAAAAATAATAATAATAACAGAAACATCAAAATATAGCAATTAGTAGTAAAACTTAATAGTCTAAATTAATGAAATGCGAGGATAATTCTCTTTTGAATTTATCTTAGCGAATATAGAGAAAGCGAAATTCCACTGTAATGCTCGATAGAGTCGTTTGAAATTTCTTATTTTCACCTTATCGAAAAATAATTTATGCGAATGGAAAGAGCCCCTCAAAATTAGTGATGTTATCAGTTCTCGCATATTCTAATTAAAAAACACTGACATTTATAATTCTTTTGTTATCCTCGCCTTTTGCAGACCACGGTGATCGTGACGTCACAAGGAACATCGCTACATCGTAGTCTGGCTCAAATAAAACCGCATAAGAAAATTAATCAGTTTAAACCCAAATTACCGCAACGGCTAATTTTGCTATTCGCCTACACATCTCACCACCCCTTTAAAACCACTTCGTCATAAACTACAACTCAAGAAAATTAAAAACTAGCTTTTAAATTTTCTTTCCACTTCCGCCTTTAAATAGGTGACAAAAATGCATTCCTCATTTTAAAAACCGCGCTCGCCCTAGGCCGCTCCGGGGCGGACTGTCTCATTGGAGACATCGGGCTACTTCCCTATCTTAAAAAATAAGTTACTAGAATAAAAGAAGGTGATATGGGCTTACTTTCTTATTTTCAAGAGCATTTACTCGAACGAAAGAATGTATGTACTTACGCTTTTGTTTTCAAGGCAATTTATATGAATAATAGAAGGTATGGACTTACTACTTTCTTATCTTCAAGACAACTCACTAAAATGGTACAATATAGATGGTACGGTCATATTCAAAGGTTACCACTAAAGTTGGTTAACAGATTTACTGGAACATAGAATATGTGTGGACTTTTGGCCAAAATTTTTAAAATCATTAACGACTGTGTGAGTTATGCATGGTCACAATGTATTAAAGAATACAGCTTCACAAACAAGCAGTCTTCGCATTATCGTCAAAGATCAGCATATTATTAGAACATATATACAGATATTATACGCCATAAGGTTACCAAGTTCTGGAATCGTTTCCATTTTACGTGCGACAGTCAATAAGCATTATTACTTTTAACTCCGGTATATCTTAAGTTCTCTGAGCCTAGTTCCCCTAATGGTTACTGGTACTTATCTGAACATGTTTTCATCCGAATTAGTCATGAAGTGGAATTAAAATATAAATTATTTATTAGCCAACGGAGACATTGCGGTGCAGCGATACATTTAATAGGCCACGTTCGATATATCAATATTTCAACATGGCTACAACATTAATACAGCAAGAACGAAGTTTGAGATTATCCCGTAAGGGCAGAACCTTCTAGGTTGATGAGTAATTCATTATATGGCAACGTCTTTTTGAGGCTAAATCTCTTGTGAACCACGACTTGGAGCTTTTAAAATTCTTCCAGCATCTGTGATATCTGTTCAATCTTGGTCCCAGCACCACAACATTATTTAGAGAAATGATCCACAAACGTGACTCCGTCGTAAAACCTTTTTCAGTTGTGGTTTCAAGTAAAGAAGATAAAATTCCATGAAGTTATTATGATGAATCACGTCCAACTGTGGGTCAATTCCGACTCGACAGTGTGATAAAATACAATCTTGGAGTCTTAATTTATTGTCACCCAGTATTTTGCAGCTGCTGCAGTATTGATAAAAATGCAATGGATTTGAACTGCCTTTCTCTCTCCTCATTAACCCGAGGGCATTGCGAAAGAATCCCGCCTCGAAATTGGCCAATATTGCTTGCAAATAGTGGCAAACACCAACCATGTAAAATTGATAGCCTCCGTTATCTGCTTGTATATCTCAGATTTTAAATTAATTTTTTCTCTTACGTGAGGTGATAAATAATTTTGTGATTTAACTCGAAGGATATATTTGTCGAAGACAGCCTTTTGAAGACTCCCAGAAGCAATGAGTAAAGACTAAAAGAACAGGTGAGATTTCTTTACATCTCTATTCAGTCTCTTGGCCTTAAACTCAACGGGGGCAAACGGAACGTTTTTCGTTTGATTGTCATATGCATTCAAATTTTCATCTTCTTTTGTAGTTTAAGTTTAAGTTTAATAATACTCCGTTATGCCAGTACAAGTAAATGGAAGTTCGCTTTGGATACATGTATAACTAAACAAGAACGAGTTGAAAATAAATAGGTTAGGTTACACTTTGCCTAAAAATTTTTACTACCGCTAATGGCAAATCTGCAATAGTAATGCAAAGTAAAATTCTAGAAAGATACAAATAATGAATGGAAACAACACCTTACAAACTCTGTCTTCGCAAAAGTGTGGAAGATTCACGAAGATTGTCTTGAGATTTGCCTGCAGCAATTTAAAATGTTCTCTTTTCCGGAATTTACAATAGTTTTTCATTTTAGGTTTTTTCTGGTGCTGTTGTTCCAGCTTCCCTAGCCTGCTCTATACAGCTTTCATTTCTCAGGGCTTTGTGTAAGTGCATGAAATTTGGCATAAAAATTGTTTCTCGTAGACTGCTTTCCTTAACAGTTTTTAAAGACTGTAGACAACTTCAATTAGGCATGTGTCACGTAAAACAGATATTTGCGAAGGAATATTCCACCTTTTTTTACCAAAATGAAGTAACGAAATTTAATAAATGCAAATGTGCGACGTATGTAGACAGCTAGGATATGTGCTCAAGACCTCTGATACAGTCTTTCCCCTATATTGACTTGCTCGACCACAAATTATAAACAATTATTGGATGAGGTTTTTTGTGATATCCAGAATAATCAAGGTCGAGGTAGGGGTTATCAGCCGAAGCCGAAGGCTTCGGTTGATAACCCTTACCTCATCCAATAATTGTTTTATTATACATTGAACGGAAAAAAAATGGAAGTCATGTTTTTGCTTCTTCACTGACGGCAAGCAACACAAAGGGCGCGAACTTGACATGATTACCCTTTGAAATCATGCACCGCGGGTCATACATGACCTGATTACCCGTGACCTTGAGTGTCCTTGACATGATTATTGTATAATCTACAGTTATGATTTCGAAAATTCACCGTACGCTTTGGGCCAATCAGAAAAGAGATGGTGAGTTCAATGTATAATAAAATAGATGTAAGACATGATTAAAACTTGAATCGGGTTGCAACGAAGTTCAAGCCATCACTGTAAGAAAAAGCTTATGTCGGATTTGAATTTTCAAAAACACACAAAACACACTTCCAAGGTGGGAATTTCCGTTTTAAATTTATTCATATTCGTAAACCTTTTCAAAACGCCTTTCTTTAAGCTTTTCACGTTTAAACTGTTAATGAAATTAAAAATACTTCACTAATAAAAATCAAGCACTACTGTAATAAAAATCAACCCATTACTGCAATAAAATCAACCACTAATGAAACACTAAGTACTAATGTAATAAAAATCAACCACTAATGAAACACTAAGTAGTAATGTAATAAAAATCAACCTCTAATGTGATACTAAGCACTAATGGGAGCACTAATGTGATAAAAATCAACCTCTGGTGGAATAAAATCAACCACTAATGCAATACAAATCAACCAGTAATATAATACTATCCACTAACTTTACTAGAGGAGCTCCTGTGCGCCGAAGGCACGAAAGCGGAACCCCATTTCTTAGAAAGTTTGGTAACCCATCGAGCTAAAACATTTTGGTGGCCATGTGATTGCCCGTCCGTTCCTTCGTACGTACACTCCCTTTCACGTGAAATGTCACACTCTGCAACAACGTCGGCTTTTCCCGTAGAGACTGAGAAGGCGGGTTTACAACTGGGCATCCATGTTATGCCCAATTGAAACCCGTCAAAACGAGGTATCCACTGATCAGTATCACGTGACGGTATCACGAGCTCATATTAGACCTCATCGAGCTTATGTGTTTTTTTGAAGTTGGCCGCTGCCCAGGTAGAGGTTTTCGATTGGATCGCAGGCTCAATCCAGGTTAAGCTATTGTAATCAGGAGTTCCGCTTTTAGGCTTGGCTAAATCTACATATTCAAATCAATCAGTAACGTAAACCTCACCGTTGTAAAAGAAGTTTCCCTCGCTCGGATTGATAACCTCCCACGTAGACACTCTTAGGGCTCGTCACGCGTTCCTTCAACGCGTGACGCGTCCTAAGAGGTGGGATTGCTATCGGATTGACGAGGCCTAGAGTTGTCGTGTTTCACGGTCAGTGGAACATGCGGATTTAACCAAAATAAGTGCACGCAATACAGATTCAACTCTACACTTGACCATGTGCTGTTGATCACAACCATAATTCATTTCGGTCGTACACCATTACATCATCAATACTACAAAAGTATCTGCGTGGGAGGCTATCGGATTGGTTGTAACAGCGTGCTTTAACAGAGTACAGATGTGCGGAAAGCTCTTGTAAGTTGAATTTCTTATTTTGGCTTCGACATTTTAAATCTGACCCAACTTACTGCTTAGACAAACGCAAAGGAAACGACCTTCTTCTCGCAAAAAGACATAGCGGCGTGGAGGCCATTGTTAACAACAATGTAGTTAATTGCACTAAAATTACAAGTTTTGTTTGTTGATAAAATACATTATCTCAGCTATAAAGGAAGCCAGACTAGTCGATAAGAGTTACTAAACTGGCTCTTAATTGTGTGCTCGATCTATGCAAGAGATATTCCGATTTTTGAGACGTACCCTTGAGTAAGATTTTGAGCAATACCTGTTTATCAAACCATTGCAGTTCCAAAAACATAATTTGTCGTCAAATACATTACAGACGATAATAGACGAGGACAATCAGTCAGTTTACTAGTAATCACAAATGTAATGTTTGCTGAACATTACACATATTTCTTTTTATAATAATCATGATATTATATAATTATGAATATAGAGGCTGAAATTGAGAAATTTTTAGAATATTTTAAAAACAAGCCGGAGGCTGAGACTTTGAAAAGAATAAAATATTTTTGCGTTAAAAATTTGCAAATACAATACACTTAAATGTTTTTAACTTAAAAGTGAAAAAATTATTTCTCTAAACGGCAAAACTAGCCAAAAAACAACGATTAACAGCACTATATATAGCCATACGTTCCATGGCTTTCTTGCCGCTATCTGGCTACAAAATTACCTTAGCACCATCAAAGTCAATGAAGCAGAAATGTTATTTGCTATAACCTCTGAATATTCACAAGACTATTTTTAGCCTAAATTTGGCATAAAATATATATAAATTATATAGGAAATATAAATTTTGGCAGAATAGTCCGCCTGGGCCGGAATAAAAATATCCTTTAATATACATTAAAAAAGTGTACATTTTCAGAAATTGGCCCAGTTTGTGTGGAACGTACTTACTGATCAATGATTACAGCCCGCGGCCAGTGCTAGTGATAAGAACTGTTCACTGACTAAACTACAGACTGGGTACAATAGAAATGTTGAAATCAAATTTCATTTCTAATGCCCCTTTGTTTACGACCAGGAGATGTTCTTCTTACTCAAATCGTCTAAGATGGCTATTGCAGTCTAATGAATAGCTGTTTTTGGAGTTGAGTCTGCGGTCAAATATTCTTTTGTTTTAAAAGGCATGGAAACGAGTCGAAAGGGTCAATACAATGCAGAATTGACCCTTTCGCCTCGTTTGTGTGTCAAGCCGCTGATAACTGCAATAACAGCTATTCACTCATTTTAATGGTGCAAACTGTGTATTCATGTGCACAAGAAGGAACCGAATGTCCATTTCGGTAAATAATATCTATTTTTAGAAAGGCAATAGTGTGGTAACTTGTTTTCGGCACACAATAACCATTAATTAGCTCCATATTGCCATATAGCTGCTCGCCAGCCCTAGCTTAATAATTAATGCCTGCGGCAAATTTGATGATTCAATCGAAACATTCATTCTATTTCTCGTTCTTTGGCAAACGACGCTATAAGAGTGTTTGCCTTAACAGGTATTGAACTGGAACAGGATATCGGAGAATCACGAGAAAAGTTATCTGTTTAGGCTGATTTCCACTTTACCAGTTCTGAGCTGAGCTGAAGCCTATTGGTTAATGATTTTAAATTTTAATTCTTTTACATCGTATCGAATCATTCTCTTTCAAAAAAGCAACGGAAAGGTCTTTTCGAAGAAGCCTTAAGACCCAGTGAACGAGTAGAGTTAATCCGTGAGGTTAATAGCCTATGATGGGAGCTACTGTTGATATAACATTTTAACGCACATATAAGGAAAATTAATATAAAAATTGCAACCCAACAACAGCTAATTATATAGTAACATAACACATAACATAACATAACACAAACTTTATTTTTCATAAACTTCATTTTTCAGTTTAGAATGTAATTGGAAAGATCATATTGAACTATAGCGTTAATGCAAGTCTCTTTACTAATAATGATAACTATGTTTATGTGTCAGTAAGATTTAGCACTGCTGATAATGTACGGCTTTGAAGAACGCCAGTCCCATTGGCCTAAATTGTCAAGTTGTGCAAAACTGGTAAAAAAATATAACAAATAAGTTTATATTTAAGACACATCGATAAATTCGAAATAAAAATTTAGAAAATTAGCCGTCGTGGTTCACGTTCTCCAGACAACGCAGGATTTGGTCATTTCACGTCGTTGTCTTGCAGAGGACGGCAAAGAAATGTACCAAGAATTATAAGGCATTTGCACAGCCATTGTTCTCCTCTCTAAACCTTTTGTTTAGCGACATTGCCGTTGCCGTTGCCGTCGTGGTTTTCTAAAACGGAACGATTTTTGATTAGCAGAATAAGACGCAACTTCCGGCCGGCAAAGTTCTTGAAATATCTGCACACGGAGTTCAGAGCCACCTGAAAGTTTTGAAAATTTTAGGTGGTTCTGAACCCTATGTACAGAATTCTTTTAAACTTTACCAAAAGTTAAGTCTTATATTGCCTATCAAAATTTCATAATATATAAAAAAAATTCACCCTGCCGTTTATGAATAATAAGCCCTTCAAGCTACAATTAAGGGTATTTTTAGCCGGTCATACTGTTGCTTTGGTAACCGATTGTGTCACGAAAATGACAACAACGTGTTCACCAATGATTGGGCAGTTTTCTGATACCATCATTGCAGCATCAACTGCTAACTCATAATCCCACCGGGGGGTTGATGGACCCCCTTCTGGGACTTCGATCTGTTAAAGCACAGCGAAATACATTTACAATGATTAGGCAGCCCTGAACGTCCTCTGCAAGATGATATCATTTTTGTAGGTTATGACGTCATATGACGTCAAATGACGCCATTTGACCCGCCATCTTGGATCCACCTTCTTGGATTTCACTATTATTAAAAAAAAAAACGGAAATTAATGCAAAATCAAGCCAGAATGCTTTTGAAATGTACAAATTCGTGAATTTCTACAAATTGATAAAAAAAAACTGAAAAAAATACAGAAATAATTATAATTATGTTAATTTTTGGCCAAAACTACATGAAATTTGATGGTTGCCATGACAACGTCAAAAATGATAGACGCACAATTGACATGTCAAAGTTTCTGCAGAGGATGAATGAACAGCTACTGAATGTTTCAGCCCTTTAGAGTAAATTTTTTTTTTCCAAAAATTGAAAAAACCTTATGGGAAGTGTGGCATCCACCCGCACCCCCCACCCCCTTGTACGTCCGAGGGAGAGTGGTTATAACGACCCATCAAAATCTAATTTTTGGAAAGTGCTGGAAACTGTTTTGAGCCACCGTAAGGGATTTAACCTTACATATCTTTCGACTGTGCTTTGTCCTGTAAAGTACTTTGAAGCGGTAGAGCACTCAAGAAGTAGGGAGAAACACTCGACCACGTCTTGCGTTTCTCTTCTCTTGTGTTCTACTGCTTCGCGTGTGCTTTACAACGGAACAGATCACAGTCAACAAATGTTAAATCCCTAAGTCAATAGTGGAATTTTGATTACTGAAACTGTTCTTTGGTCCAGTCGAATAAATTCAACATTTCACAATAGTTTTTACAATTATTATATTTGGAGAATTCTGCCAAGGCAAATTAAGTCTTTATTTGTTATTTAACGTTGTAAAAATCAACCGCCAATGTAATAAAGAAGCTAATCACTACTGGAATAAATTTTTTTAACCACCGATATCAGAAGGAAAAAGCTATGACTGATCAGACTCCGGAGTACTTCAAAGGCCTTTTTAAACCCTTGAGCACAGACTATGGACTTGGAAATATAGATTGCAAATTAGCTCTGCCCGATCCCCGTACCGATTTTTTAAAACGTAGTTTCTGCCACAGTGGGTTACATTTGTGGAATTAACAACTTTCCGTCTAAAGTCAGAGCCATTAGATCTTTCACAGCTTTAAGAATGAGATCAATCAACTTATGTCTTCCTACTCCCACACGGCAAACATGTAAATCAGTTTTTATTTTTCATTTTCTTTTGTCTCATTTCGAGAAAAATGGATCGTATAATAAAACTAATTACTTAAACACGGTGAATTTGAAAATAACACGCATTTAAAACTTCATCTCAATGTGGAAAAACAAAAATGCAGCTGTTCTAGAAAGGTGTCAACGCTGAATGGGCTTTGTATTGAATGGAGAGCAGATGTTAGTAATCTGATATATTTTGTAACCGTGATAGTGCACATTGGCTAAGCTATTGTAGCTTTGAGACCAAAATGGGTTGAATTGTGGCTGAAGTGGGTCCGTTTGTGACTGAAAATGTTCTCCACACGCTGTGCAATCCACAAAGCATCGCTTCTTGAAGAGGAGTAACACAAAAACAAATCATTCCGCAACGATATAAAAACCACCCGCCAAATAAATATCGCTCCATAATGTCCAAGAATTGATTGTCCACGGCTTCTGAACAGACGTTAATGTAAGTAAAAAGCTCCAGATAATACTTATTACCGTAGTGAATGTAAGTTACCTTATAGTAACTTAATTTCGCGGGACTTAATTTTCGCGATTTCATATAATTGCGAAATTGAAGACCCGGAAAAAAGGTTTTGCGAAAATTAACTACGCGAAATTTAACACCCTGCTACCTATTTCTTTAATTATTCAACGACAACGTCAGTTTACTGCATAGTTATCTTGTCCATTTTCTATGTATAATTATTGGCGTTCGAACTGTCTTCGTCTAAATCAAAATCATCTTCTTGCTGCAGTTCTTGTAAGATATCCTTCAGTGCAGTCTTGAAACAATCCATTCCTATCCGGCTCTTCGTAAGCCGTTTATACTTGGTAATTGTTTCTCTGTTCCCTGCCATGGCCTTCATTTGTGCGAATCCAGATACTAACTGTTTGTTAATGAGGATCAGTATTTTAACAATTTTAGCGAAATGTATTTCCTTTTAACGTAATTTTTGGGCCAATTCGGGAAATATAAGTCCTGCGAAATATGAAGGTACCATTTTCGCGAAAGTAGGTTCCAACGAAAAAACGTAACAATTAGTAAGATAGCACGTATAGCCATATGTTGCAGAACAGAATTTTAATTGTACAAAGTACTCTTGAACGGAGAACAAAGTACACATTAGCCTTGTTCTAAAACTACTGTTATACAATATCCTTTTAGAAGTTACTAATGAATTGAAAAACATGTTTTGTTCTCTAAAAGCAACACGTCCTTCCGAACTGTATTTCCTTTATTCCCAACAGTTCTCTCTAAGGGCCTGTTTAAAAGGAGGAAGGGTTACCCTAGCCAGCGGGTTAACGCTAGCTGGAGGGCAAAAGATAGCCCGGGTTTACAAGCAAAAATTTACAGGTAGGGTAACCCTACAACCCGAGACAACTTAATGCGCGGTTACACTCAAAGGGTCTGGAAACAATTAGAAAGTTAACTCGGGTAGGCGGGTTAACCCTACCTTGAGTGTTTACAAGGGGAAAAGTTAACCTGCCTGCCAGGGTAACCGTAGCACGCAGATACGGTAACCAGCCTACCCGGGTAACCCTAGCTACCATGTAAACACGACAAAGAAAAAAGAAGAAATGTGTGAGCGCTAGGGTAACCCGCTTGCTAGAGTAACCCGCCTTCTGGGGTAACCCTCTCTCCTTGTAAACAGGCCCTAAAGCTAACACATTCGTGACCCATTCGACAGCAACTCAACAGTCCACAATCTCTGTAAACGTTCTTCGTTCTTTGTTCGCTCACAAGTACACATAAGCCTTGTTCTAGAATTACTGCTATACAATATCCTTTTAGTAGTGACAAATAAGTGGCAAGTTCCAAGAGCCCTTGCAAGTTCTTACATGATCAAACAACAGATGTCCTTTTATCTTCACAACAATCAATCCTATTAAATGTCGCATTAAGGTTTTGTGTTTAGATCACGGTAAATTTGCATGCACTCTATTTGGAGACTACTGTAGTGCCTGGTATACAAGTTGTGTTATTTGAATAAATGTTTTCCGATAGTAAGATTTTACTGATTCGGTAGTGGATCTTGATCTTCTAATAGATGCCTTGATTGTCCGCCACGTTTTCGCTCCATTTAACAATACCCGCTAAAGGTTTGAGTGAAACAAACGGGGGATGTTCCGATTTCTCTGGAGTTCCAGATCCATTTTAGCATATTGATAATAATAATATTGAATGCTGATCGTGCCTAGCCTATCCAAGTTTTCTCCTGTGCGTCTGTTCCCCCTGGATTGTTCACTACACTGCCCAAATAGGTTCAAATAACAAAAATAAGACTCAACTTCCCCCGGTTCCTCTCCTTCAGGTGTGACTGGCTCATCGGTGTCTGTGTTGATCCTCAGGATCTTTATCTCCTGTTTAATTATTGGGTGTCACTCCTATTTACGCTGAGGCATGATGCAGGCCGATGGTTGTGTGGAAGAAACGTTAGATCATCAGCAAAGTCTAGGCCTTTCAACTGCCACCAGATCCCTTGTCTTTTCTGGTTTATGACACATCTCATGATCCAGTCTATAGCCGAGGGGAACAGACAGGGTGACAGCAAGCATTCCTGCCTCACCCCAGTCTTTACCTCAAACATCTCCGTCAACTGCCCTTCATCAAGCACTCTGCAATTAATTGAATTTGTCACAAGAGTTCCGAATCAGGTTGACGAACTTCATAGGTACACCATGATGTCTCCTTATCTAGGCTGTCAAATGCCTTTTTGTAGTCGACAAAATTGACATATAAAGGAGTGAGTTCCATTCAATTGACTGTTCCACTATAATTCGTATTGCTGCATGTGAGCTTGTCAGTAAATAACCTGCCTGGCCTGAACCCAGCTTGCTGATCCTGGAGGCTTAGATCTACTGGTCCTTTCAACCTTTCCAAGATGACTCTGTTCAGTACTTTCCCGGGTATGGACAGGAGAGTGATTTCTCTATAATTTTAACGTAGGCCAAGGTATCCTTTCTTGACAATCGTGATCAGGAGACCTTCTTTCTATTCTGTAGGAGTCTCCTTCTCTTCCCATATTTTCTCAAACAATCCATAAATTAAAGCATCTCGGCTATGGCTAGCATCTCTGGATCTACTTTGAGTGCTTCCGCTGGAATCTCATATGCACCCGCTGCCTTACCATTCTTCAGCTGTTTGATGGCCTTCCTGATTTCTGCCCTGGCGGGCTTGCCTAATCAATAGACAGGTATCTGCCTTGGGGATGTCTGCCTTGTTAAGAGCTCCTTAAAGTGTTCTGCTCATCTACTTAGCTATTTGTCCACACCCATCAAGACAATTTTGTTCCTATCTTTGACCGGAAGTTCTGTTGGTCCAAACTTTCCCGAGAAGTTCTAGTTATGTCATAAAGCTGTTTGATGTTTCCACTTGCTGCCGCCTCCTCTACTTCCTGGGCAATTCTATCCAGAAAGTTCCTCTTATCTGTTCTGATGTTTCTCTTTAATTTACTCTTTGTCTCGGTATGTTGTTTCTGCGCTTCTTTCTTTGTTCGGCGGTTAATTGTCGCCTTTTTAACTTTCTTTTCCTGTATCTTTCCTGTCTCCACTGAAAGCAAACCCTTCTGTTCAAGTTTTCGTCGACCCACCACCTCTTCGCAGGCATAGTTAACTGCCTCCCATATCATTCCATCGAGAATTAATGCCCACTCCCTAATTAATTGAGAGGGAATACAGCTATTAATTCATCACGGCGCATCGAAAAGGCAAAGGCTGCCTTTCGGTAAATGTTTAAGAATAAAAAAAAAGTAACTAAAATAAATAAATAAATAAGTAAACAAGAAAAAGTTCGGTCTCACTAGGATTTAAACTCGTAGCCTCCCGCTCACAAGGCAGATATCTTCTCCACTGCGCCACACTAAGGGAGTGCCAGAGGGGAAGGGAGAAAAGAAGGTCAAGCATGATTCGCAAAGGTAACAATCGTATAGGCGTTGCACTGTGCTTTGCCGTCCTTGGGTCTTCCAATGACCCTCATGAATTTATTAATTTCTGGTAAAATCTGATTGGCTCACATTTATAGCATAAATGAGCTACGATAGTTTACAAGTCTCTGCACGGGTTGGCTCCAGAATATCTAAGTTCTAAATTCGAGAGGCAAGAAACCGCATATAACCTAAGGGACTCTGAGAATAAACTAAATGCTCCATTGCCGCGCGCAAACTATTATAAAATAACTTTCGCTATAGTGGCGCCATTTTTTGGAAGAGTCCACCTTGTAACTTAAGAGAAGCAGAGTCTCTGAGGCAGTTTAAACGCCTACTCAAATGAGATGTATATGTATAGGCATGGCATTTGTGTAAAGCAGCTTTTTCATTCAAACATTTTTTATTATATTAGATGTTAGGAATTGAAAATATTTGTAGTTTTAGCGTTGGCTGACGAATTTTTTTACCGTGTTGAAATAAAATAAAGATCATGCATGTAACACAATTTAACAATGCTGTTGACAGCCAAGCATCGAAAGGGTCGCAGACGACTAGTGAAGTAATTAAATGTATCACGCGTTTTTTCTTCCAATTCTTCTCCCACTCGTACTAGTACAATCGCCCAAATGTAGAATGAGAACTTTTTAGAATATTTTTTAAGAAGTTATAAATGACTGGGCATACCTGGACATTGCAAACCGTTTCCGTCCCTCCCCCGTCCCCCTGCTTCCTACAAAGACGGCAGGAAAAAAGGTGGAGGGGACAGAGCACGATTGGGAACAAGAGATCAACTCAAAAGGCATTTTAGTTATTTCTGAAAACTGGGACTGCATCTTTGGCAAAAAAATAAAAAATAAAAATAAAAAATAAAAAAATAAATAAAAAACAGATGAATTTTATAGCTCTTCCGGCAAAAACCTCCTCTAGATCGATCTAGGTTACAAACCATTAGCTACCATTGTTTTTGATTTTGAAATTTGGTTTTCATCCATATTGTTTCATTAATTCCATTTTACTTCCGATCGTTTTCCCTAAAATTTTCCTTTTGCCGTTCATTTAACCAGCCACTAGCCGGATATGTCGTTCTTATTTCGGCAAAGATGTGCCGAACATTATGTCCTTCATTCCCTTTAACAATATTGATGTTAATATATCTGCCCCATCCTTTCCCTAAGGTCAATTCGTTCTAAAAAAAATAAACCAACAAGATTTGCAATAATAATGATAATGAAAAAAAAAAATCAAATGAGTTTTACTCTGTAGTTGAAATACGTTTGGATTAGGGTTATTACAGCCGTTTGTCGCTCTTATCGCATTGTATTCCCCGTAATATCATCCTCATTTTACATCTATGTCGAATTTTATTTAGTATGAATCTGCTGGCGCTCTATCACGAATGCCGTTCTCTAATTGGCTACGTTATTTACTCGTTGTCTTTGCTGTTGTAGATAAAGAGAAGCCTAGCAGAGTGCTGTTGTTAAAGGAGCTCCGTCACAGTTTGCGCATATTGAAAAGTTTAGCCTCAATTTTTCAAATTCGTTGTTTGTAATCCGTGTTAATCTTCTCCATCCTTAGCCATCCTTGTTCCTTTATGGTTTACCGTTATCTCTTTGGTGTTTTTCTATCTTATTAAACTGTTATTTTCAAGTTTCCTACCATTTAAAGGTAATTTTGTATGTGGCCAAAATAACTCAAAATACCGTGACTGATCCCAAAGTGCACGTGCCGGTTTTTCTTGTAGCAGATTATCGGAAAGACCCCCGAGGTAAAAAAAAGACTCAACTTCAGTATTTTCATGTGAATCTCGATTCTTCTGTTATCTGTTATTTTTCTTCTACGTAGCGTAATTCGTGATAAGAGGCATACTCTATATGTTTTAAGCCTGTTCCTTTCCGGCCAATTCAGAGTAAAACTAAGTGAATTATTTGACCTTGTCAACGAAAGTGGTTTAAAGCAGATTAAATGCTGAACAATTAAGGTAATATTTAGTATTTCAGAATTTAAGAAAATGGACCGTGATGTTTAACAGATTCAGTAACATCTGACACGGATGTGCCACTCTATCCATCGAAATAAAACAATGTTGATATTGGGCGACAAATACTAGTCACGAATACAAGTCAAAAGCCACTTATTGTATACCTAACCCTGAGGGCATTTTAAGTGGAAAGAGAGCGCAAAATTATCAATCATATATCTTTTTTATGACTACTTTTCCATTTTCTTATAAAACTGCAAAACAATTTTTATCAAAATTCAATTTCCAGAACCCTTTTCCAATTAAAAAAGAAAACATATTCCGGGCTTAATTGAAGTCATGGAAAGACGAAAGGGACGTTTGGAGAACGAGAAACTATGTACAGAGCACGCGAGCAGCGAGAAACTGTTTCCACAGCTTTGTAGAGCCCTACAAAACTTTAACGATTATTTCTGTAACTCGAAGAAACACGGAGATCGTTTTCAGTTTTTTTTCGAATTCACCAAGTAGAAAATTAAGGAAAATTAGTCGTTTAGTTTGATAATTAAACGTAAATTCTCTTTGGTAGTGCTTGTTAATGTTCAATGTTTCTATGGCATTAAAAATGGAAGTTTGGATTTTAGCCCGTGCACATTTTCTGCAGTGTCGTTTTCAAATTAATCAGAGCTAAACAGTGCGGGGCGTCTACTTGTCGTACTTAATAACTGTTGGACACACTGACCTGACAATAATAACAATCATTTTTAGTCAGTTTCAATAGGTTAGCACCTGTTCCGCCCTTTTTATTTAAGATCCGGGAACATTGCAACTGCACTTAGCTTCATTCTGTAACCCTTGCAGTTTGGCCGATTCCGCGATGCCCTTCAACAACACCACTGTCGGAGAAGCTGCTAATACGACTCAAGCGACTCAAACAGTGGACATAATCATGGAGCCAGCCTGGTTGACTATCGTTCGACTTACCATTGAATGCATAATTGCGGTTGCTGGCATCATCGGAAACTTCGCAGTTTGCTTTGCTATTACAAAGCACCGCACGCTGAACATAGCACCTACCAATACGTTGATCAGGAATGTGGCCATCGGGGACCTGGCAACGCTTCTTATATCTTTCCCACTTGGTGTAGTCAGAGAACAATTCACATACTGGCCGCTTGGCGAGTTCACATGTCGTTATATTTTCCCGCTAATCGACATCTTTTTTGGTGTGTCCGTTTGGTCTATTGCTGCCATAGCCTTCGAAAGGCGTCGCATTTTGGGGGCCGACGTCCCTCGACTGGTTCTCAGATCATCAGCAGTGCCACGACTCGTCTGTGCTGCCATCTGGCTCTTTTCTTTCCTTGGGATTTCGCTGCCATTGGTCCTTATTTACAAGTACTATCCATCACCGGATATGAAGCCCATATGCCGGCCAATTTGGCCAAACCCTATATTAAGCTTCATCTACAGCATCGCCATGTCCCTGTTTACCTATGTCATCCCGTTGTCCTTGATCTTTGTCACGTATTGCACCATCAAACGCAAGCTGTACAAGAGCGAATCGTTTCATATTGAGATGGCGGATCAAAGTTTCAGCGGAACTTTCAAAAGCAGTCAAGTAACCCTTGTGAAATCACGCATCAAAAGGTTCAACAAAATCATGACTCCAGTGATTGTTGTGTTCGCCATCTCAGTTTTCCCTTTGAGCCTGTTCCGTATACTCATCTTGTTCTACTTTACTAACCCCGTATTCGTGAAATACTCTCATGTAATGTTCAGAATCTGCTTCTTCTTTTATATCCTCAATTCGGCAAGTAACCCATTGATTTATTCTATCGTCAATAAGAGGTTTCGCCAGTCCTTTAGGGAAATGCTCGCCTGGGCTTGATGATAGTTGAGACTGATGAGCTGACAATGAACATGTCACCGAGAAAATCGTAAGTCGAAAACGCACCTTAGATAAACTGTTTATTCCGAATTATATTCAGGAGTAAATTCGCTTAGAATGCTTCTAGAAGAACATGTGTCTCCATAGGAATCAGTTAGATTTAAAACATGAACCTGAATATGGATGTATGCTTGAAATACAATTTGAGCGTAAAAAGACTTAATTCTATGACAGTTTTCGTTTAACTCTTTTCGCAGTTTAGGGTAAACTGTTCTCAGTAGCTATTTGAAATAAATCTTTGCTTTTTAAAGTGTAAAAGAGCAAAAAATAAATAAATAGAATCAGTGATAATAATTATTCAAGAGACGATGGTATCATCGTCTCTTAAAAATGATAATTTTAATAATAACAATAATAATAAAGATAATAATAATACTAATACTAATACTGATACTACTACTACTACTACCACTAATAATAATAATAATAATAATAATAATAATAATAATAATAATAATAAAACGAAGCTAGCAAAACTGGTCTCAGTTTGACTGACTTGAACATCGTGACTTCATGTTGGACCTTAGAAGTGCGTGTTCCAGTGGTATTTAACTCGTTTTATTAAATGTTTTTTGGATAATTCTTTTCCGTGGCAAGTGATTAGCAGCAGCACGTTTGCAGGAAAAGATATTCTGTGATTGGTGCCCCTTTCTACACAGGTTGGTAAACTCGCTCGTGAAAACTGTGTTCGTTCAGTCAGTAAACGTTTCTGAAAGTGAACACGCTGTTTAGACTGAAGTGGACTACGTTCTATTTAGATTGACAATTTGCGTTTCTATATCACAGTGGGCTATAAAAATTGGAAAACTTCAAGTCGTTCTGCACTGTGGTAGATTACGATAAACGAAAGCTTATGAACAGATTGAAACGTTGGTGGTGTCAACTGCAAATAACCTTTTTTACGGTTTATTTACTCTCGATAATCATTGATTTTTGCGTAAAAACATACAAAATGGTTCCGGCTAAAAAAACTATTCACCTACGAACTGCCACTGCTTTAGGATAAAAAAATGAATTTTGTCTCGATTTGAATAACCAAAGTAAATAAGATTCTAATAAGCTTGACAAGCTGCGTGTTAGCAGAGTTTAAATATGAATCCTAGAGTGTTAACCGAGTTGCGTGTCTCCAAATGAATGTATGCATTAAACTGACTTACACCAAGAAGTTGAACATTCTAGTCACAAATACGGTTGTTATCAAGCTACCATGCTTTTTACTGCAGTACAAGGCACCGCTTTGGCGCTTCCATTTTACTGCAGTGAATCAGCTCATTTGTTCACATCATTTTTGCACTGAGGTGTCTACAGACACGGAGACTTTTCTCAGTTAACAGCTGGGGTCTAATGCATAGTGGCTTATGTCCCGCTTTCGTTAAATTGTCCTCCTCTCGTCCTCACATGAAAATTGAAGTCAAAAACTAGTGACAGGGTTGCAAATTATGCAAATAATGGTTTAAAACGATATGGAAGAGAAAAACAACAGGAAGCCCTGTGTTGTTTAACATGGAATAAAATAATTTACAAACCATTTACTACACAGGAATGAGGACACGAGAAAAACTACCTTAAATAATTCTCGAGCATAGTCAAACAGAGTGATTTGATAGAATGTAATTAAAAAGCAAAAGCTTGTGCCAAACCATTTACTGTTGTTTATTGTTGTGCAACCAGAGCACACGCAAAAATTCAGTCTTTATCATTACAGGAAGAAAAACAAAATAAAATTGAATTCCAAGCTTGTACATGCTAGGACGCACACCTCGTTGATTTATGGCTTAGGTTGTATGACTAATCTTTCTCTTTGCGTTTGGTGATGAGACAACAACGTAGATCATGAGGTTAAATGACAGGAAATAAAGTTGTACATATCCGTTGTGACGCCGCCAGTGCAGTTTAATATGTAGAAGACTATGATAAATTAATTAATCATTCATCCGCCGAATGGCACGAAGTTACTTCTCCAGAACGCTTTGATCTCACCGGGTCCTGCGGGAGTTTCACCGTGAAATTATAAAGAAGAAGCAATATCACTTGCCTGTGTTGCAGGCATAAAACAGGGGGGACGGGGAAGGGAGAAGGGGAGGGGGAGGGGTGGGGGAGGGGTGAGAGAGAAGAGAAACGTTGTTTCCCCCTTTTCCTCCCGCTTTTCGCCTCCCCTACCCCATCCATGTTAACCCCCGCAGCGCAAGCAAGCCGGCAATCAATATCTTGTGACACCGGAAGCATCCGAGAAAAGCATTTGCCTTGAGAATCGCTGAAATTGCCTCTTGAATATAGCTCATAATTGAAGACCAGGGGCCCTGTTGAAAACACAAGAACAATTTTAAGCGACGAAATGCTAAACACCAGACTCTTACTTTTACTTAAAGAAATACTTTTCAGTAACTGACGAGAGCTGTTGGGTCAAAAGGTAGTTTTGACAACAGAGATCGAACCCGGCTTCTAGTCAAGTCATATACGTATCTCGACAATTATTTACAGCAGCGCGTTTATGGTGCGCCAAATGTTGCAAAATTCAACAACTTATATTTATGTTCAGCAACATATATTTATATTCAACATTTTATATTTATATTCAACAATACGCATTTTCTTTCAGCTTCAACCAAAATTCTTTTCATTCAACAAAAATATTTGTTCAACTTCGACCAAAAATAATTTCATTCAACAACAATATTTGTTCAACTTCAACCACAATTATTTTTATTCAACAATAATAATAATTCAACTTCTATCATGCATAGTGATTTAATAACATACCTTCTTTTATGACAAAGGTTTTCAAAGTTCCCGGACGTTCAAAATATCGTCATTCAACAAAATTCCGCGTCCCTCCCCCCGAACTACCCCGAACGCTGTCACAAATCCCTAGTGTTTTGGGTACCCAAAACATTGAAAACGTAAACCTGATGCAAGTGAAATCATCTACAATTCTGCTCAAAACCCATTTATCTTCTTACGAAGCTTTGTCTCGAAAAATTAAAGCGTTCTTTAGCTTGATATAAACACAATACGTCTCTAAAAATAGTCGCAATTCATAACAGACTGTCTGATCCGAGTCCGCAGTTATAACGACGTACAAAACCGAATTCACGCGCCAAAGATCCTTGTATGAACATGCGCTTGGTGCCTATCGATAGCCCTTGAAATGCGCGTTATTTTAAACGAGAAAGGCCCTTTCTAAACCTCCGATAGTGCGGCGATTAAAATCAACATACGAACGAAGGGCCGTCACGCAATATGCAGGTCTCAAGCTGTGACCGACCTCTGTGTATGTTGCCTGTCGGAAATAAACTGTCTTAGACTTGTTTGTCGCTGTTTCCTTGACCATCCCTCCTAGAATACGTAGCTTTTGCCGGCGAACAGTTCACTATACCACTATATTCGCCGGCAAAATCTTCGTATACTAAGAGGGAAATAAACTCTGTCTTAGACTTGTTTGTCGCTGTTTCCTTGACAATCCCTCCTAGTATGCGTAGATTTTGCCGTCCGGGAACTTTGAAAACCTTTGTCATTAAAGAAGGTATGTTATTAAATCACTATGCATGATAGAAGTTGAATTATTATTGTTGAATAAAAATAATTGTGGTTGAAGTTGAACAAATATTGTTGAACGAAAATGATTTTGGTAGAAGCTGAATAATTATTTTTGTTGATTGAAAATCATTTGGGTTGAAGTTGAACAAATATTTTTGTTGAATGAAAAGAATTTTGGTTGAAGTTGAAAGAAAATGCGTATTGTTGGATATAAATATAAAATGTTGAATATAAATATATGTTGTTGAACATAAAATTAAATATAAGTTGTTGAATATGAAGGTGCAAGTTGTTGAATTTTGCAACATTTGGCTAACCATACGCGTTCAACCTATCTCATAAAAAAAGGTCGCAAAAATTACTTTCTCAAAAAACTTTGTCTTCTTAGAAACTAAAATTATTTTTTCTCTTAATCTGAAAAAAAAAAAAAAATAGATTCTAGCAAAAATAAATTTTACATTCTCGTTCAAGAATGTCACTAACCTATTGGTCAGCACGGCAATCGCAGGATATTTAAGCATGCTCAGAATACTCCTTTCCCATTCTCAGCCAATCAAAGTGGCCGCCTCAAAACAGAAGACACGATCTATAATTATAAAGGTAAGATTATTGTCTTTTATTCATATTCTAAACGGATATGACGGCTCCCTGTGTACTGCCGTGAATCATATATCAACGTTCCTGTGACCATATGACGCCAAAACTAGAAACGCAGTAGCAATGTCAATAGGCTATATTCGTATTCTCGGTATTGGACTGGAACTAGCTTGTTGCGAGGCGTCCTTTCAAATACAAATGGAATTAATCTCTAATACCGAGAATAAGAATTTGGCCAATTATCTGGTGCAAGTGCACATGTTAAAATGCGTACTGCGTAATTCAGTTCCATTAGCGAGTAAGTACATAATTTAATTCCGTTATTTACAGTGCGTAAGTACATAATTTAAATAATTCCGTAGAATTATACACGTTATATTTTGCATCATTGATAAGTTACTGCGCAAGTGCGTACAAAGTACATAAATTAGAACAGTCACGATAGTTTCTGTCAAATTTATCTATAGTATGACGAAATTAGATCTCAACAAATCCAAGATTATCTTGAACAAACATATGGTTTGTTTTTCAGGATTTACTGCAATGGATTGTTTTTTGCATTTTTTTGACGATTTTTCACCCAGCAGATTACCCCGAGTAAGTGGACGTCTCTTTTTACTCCTTTCTTATCTTGTAGAAATTCAACTTGAAAAATTGCACGACCATGACGTAGCCCTAATAACGTCATTGTACTGTCTCTGATTGGCTGCTGATCGGTTTTGAGTTTTCGCGCACAGACAACAATGACCAATCCGAAGCGCTGAACGGAACAACGTCACCGGTTATGGGATTTTCCGCTTGGGGTTTTGTTCTGATTGTCTGAAGAATTGAACTTGTCGCTGCACGCTAAATTGTTCTCCGGGAGAGAAACGTTTTATACTTTAGGACACTAGAATACAGCCTGGATGACGATCTGAGGATATTTGCGCATCGTTTGGTCACCTCCGGCAAGTGCTGGACACAGCTCTTCATAAGTGCCACAGGTGTATTTACTCCACATTGGCTGCTGCTTCCAGAAGAAGTGACCTTGCTGGTTGCATTTAGCTCCAATGCTAGTACGCCGACGAATGATTCGACACACCACTATCCTCCCAGTTTATCCAGCGCATCTGTGAATTCCAGCAAATCGAACAAGCTCCCAAGTTTGAACTCTGTTCTTACTGACGTGTAGAAGAAATCCGGGCTTGTCTGCAATGGAAAAAAAAATATAATAAAAATTCCTCACCTTGCCATAATCACAGCTAGTGATCGAGATCCAATTTCTTATCAAAATGTTAATATATAGGGAGAGAAGCAGGTTGTGTAATGAGAACCGCGTGACTTATCATCAAAGGGAAAAATGCCTACATGCAGAATATAGGTAGATTCTCCAAAATATAACTTGTAGAAATGACTGGGAAAACATGAGGAGAAATTGTGTGCTGATATCACAGCTAAATGCAAGGTTAGCCGTTCCTGAAGAGCGCAGGTGGCTGATCTGAGCTGGTGCTTATCATGAGCACCTGGCTCGGGAGATTGGGCGACCACTCCCTACGTCTACAACTCTGAATAAAGTTACTTTACCTTACCTTACCTCAAGCATAAGGAGTATTTCTACTCCCTGTACATCTCAGAGGCTAGTCCTTTGTAGATTACCTGACCTCCCCTCCCCTCCCCTCGCCCCTTCCAGTATTTTGTCAGGTCTTCTTAGTAATTAAGCGGTACTGAGTGACATTCCTGAGTGGAGAGAGGACCTGTAAGAGTACCATGTCTTGCCCCAAAACACAACACACTGACGAACAGTGACCTTGGCCAAGGCTCAAATCCAAAGTCCAAAACCCTATCCATTTAGGCCACCGAGTCTGTGTTATGTATACTGAAAAAGCTTCACTAAGGAATTTTGAACCTATACACCACTGACTAATTTTAACGTGAAGGCATTCTACCCGAGCAAATATATATATATAGTAGTGTATATGTACAACCGACTGTTTCCTGATCGTCAATTAAAAACATTGCTTGTCTCGCACAGACGTCGCTGTTTGATGACCATTTCAAAGGGGACGTTTAAAAGAGATTGGTATTCTCCAGACACGTTATACCAGTCAACAGCAATATAGCGCTTACTTCTTTTCTTAGATCTTGCAGCCGCAACAACATCGGACCATCTAACCGTTGCACAGCTTTAACATCTAACCTGAAAACAATGTTATGGAGTTAACTGGAAAATATTTCAATTTTGACATAACCTTACGCTAGTTATCAGGGTGTAACCGGCAGAAATGACAGGCTTTTAACACAGTGGTAGGCTAACATGGTATGTGTTAAATTTCATAATTCTGTTGAGGGGATAATCGACGATGGCCCGTTAATCAAGGAAAACGGTACGTGTGTTTTATAAAAAGCATCAACCATAAGAAGCGCTCCTTTACTCTCTGTTTTCAGAGACTGTGCATTCATAACCTCTTTCAAGGACATCTCGTCCTTTAGTTACTGACCTATCTTCCAATCCCACTTCCTTGAGCCAACTTTTTACATCACTGTGGGTCCAGGATCTTATAGAGGACTGGGGTGAAGCATCAACAACATTCTCAACCGCGGCTGCAATTGAACGAAAGACCAAGAATTACGAGTGGATTGGTGACGAATTATTTAGTCTTGGGGAGTGGTGGGGGTGGGGGGAATCACTAGAATGAACAACACATTAGTGTCGTATACGTGTTGCTGAGCAGAAAGCGGTAATCAATATTTTTTTTTTTTTTTTTTTTTCCATGTAGGGATAATTTCTGCCATCAGAAAACATGTTATTGTTCTCGTTGGGATCTCGTTGGGAATAACAAAAACTCAGCACAATTATAATTTTTCATGTAAACGTTGGCAATTTTCAGACAATTATAGGTAAGAACATTAGGAAAAGAAAAACTTGTTTGATATGTTAGTGAGATTCTGTTAGTAACCACCTTTCGGCGACTGATTTAGCTTGACAAAAACGTCTAGAAAATTGCCGCGGATCTCTCTAGTCTGCTCAGAAAATGTCATCAGGTTTAAATACCTTGAACAATAGTTTCCTGGACTGTGGTTTTTCCTCTGTCTCCTAGTTCCCTCACGAGCTTGTCCGCGTTCATGTCCAGTTTATGTTTTTCGCTGAAGTCAATCCAGAATTTGGAGCCCACTATAAAGCCAAGCCATCCGTCAGGTCTGTATTTATTTTCCATCATCAACGGAATGATGTCTTTATGCAGCTGGAATGTGTACTCTGCTTCTAAATTCATTAAAAGATACACGTAAAAAACGTAATTTCGTTAAAATACATGTGGCTCACTGCTAGAAAGAAATGAGGAAATAAAATGTCATTGGACGCCACAGACAGACGTTGCATGTTGATTGGCTAATACTGAATGTCACGTTTAATCCGGTTGGGATGTTTTCCCGCCAAAATTGAACCAGCCGCGACCATGTTCACACTGATTGGATGATTTAAAGGGAAGTTGCAACTTGATTGTTCAAAGTAACGTTACTGTTCAACGTTTGTTTAGTGGAGGGAGTTTTTGTTTGTTTGTTTTGTTTTGTTTGTTGTTTGTGTTTTGTTTTGGTATTTTTGTTTTTTTTTGCTTTTATGCTTTCTGGAAGTAGAATCGACGTTTGTGATTTCTTTTAAGTACTACTATCGTTTTCATCACGATAAATCATTTAATTTATGGCATACACTTATTAAATGTTATACAATGTACCTGACCGGCAGTTGGGGCTCTCTTTGTATTTCTGAGACACACAGACCAACACGACGCTGGCATTTTCCACAGCCTTGGCCATGCTCTCCAGTGTAGAGCCGCCCATCTCATCAATGTCCATCCAAACCTTGTAGCCGTCCGCCTGTAGCTTGTTTTTTAACTGAATCACAAGTGTTTGAACATCCCACTGGTAACTTATCATTACGTGTTTGGTGTCTGAAAGAAAATGAAAATACTTGTGACCAAGGTTAAGCAGGCAGCATTATATTGATAACATTGGTAACGCCCGCTAGGAAGGTGTGTCATTTAAAAGACCTTCAATGACAATGGCAAGTTCATGCAAACCTAAGAAAAATAACTTTTTCTGGTCTTTGAGCTCAAGATCACACACGACTAGGTAATACTGTACTGTAACAAAGAGCTTACTTTATGCAAACAAACCATTTTTCAGAGCACTATAGCGCCAGGATTATATTAAACAATTACATTATGAGCTCAAGATTTCTATCGCGTGATAGAAATCGAGAGCGAATAATCTAATTGTTTTAGTATAAAATAAATCTACCAGTCGTTCAAAACGTAGTCTAAATTCTCTTCACAGACACTTCGAAAACGCCAAGAAGCGGCCGTCATTTTGCTAACAAGGGCACACTGCTACGCTACTCATTCGTGATAGAATGCTAGTAGATTTATACTAATATGGAATAAACCTACTAACTCTTCTACCTAACCGAAGTGTTTTATTCTGTTTTGTATTTAACCGTATTACAGGTTGTTTACTCTTTATGTAACGTCACAAGGTGCCCTATATGGAGCACTGAGGCTCTAGTGTCACTCTCCCAGGCATGCGCACCTGTCGCTAGCTGCAGTCTGTCTGAGTGTTGTTTCTCCTCTGCATGTTTCTCTTTGCCTTCACATTCCCACAATGCACCAGCGGCAGCTCGCTTTATTTGGCTGTTCTCTGACGTCAGGAGTTTTTTCAGCTCAAAAATAGCATAGTCATCGTTGTTTATTTCTTTTTTGTTATCCCCATCAAACGCCAAGGTCCACAAAGTGTTGCACGCACTCAGTTTCTCCTCATCTCCTTTAGCATTTTGCAGCATTTTGACAAGGATTGGAATGGCTCCACACTGAGCAATCTGAAATACAACAACACGATTTGTACATGTGTACATGCAATTCCCAATTAGATACTAAACTTTCAACTGACCTCAGTAGCAGAGGAGTTGGTGTTTCTGTTGTTTCATTCTTCTTCGTATTTTTTGTTTGTTTTTTGTTTTGTTTTGCTTTGTTCTGTTTTTTAATCTGGGATATGGCTTTTGCCAGTACATGTGGCCTACATGTACATTGGTATTTCTCCAAAAATTCGCACAAACATAACCACCACACTTATTTTAGTTAAACCAGAGAGAGCCAGGTTTCCAACAAGTCCAGGACAGCTGTCCAGGAAGCGAATCTTTAATTCAGTTGTACATGTACTGTATTCAGTGTATGGCATTTATGGCTAAAACTGTAGTATCAATACGTTCGAAAGTTACTGCAAATTACACAAGTTCAACATTACCGTTTTCTTGTTGTTATCATTGACTGCGATTTGCGTCAGTCCTTCAGCAAGTTCCGAAGCAGACAGGCCTAAATATCTGTGAGTGGATGATCCAATGGCTTTTTTCAGAATGCTTGTAAGAAACTTGATTGGTTCTGAAATTTAATAATACATAAAGTAGCGTGAATTGATAATCTGCTGGTTTCATGACTTTTAAAATCATTTTCGTTTAGCACACATGTACACTGTATTATAAACAACATGCATTCCAACCGGCAAGATTCGAAAAGTTGGCTATTTGAAAGTGTGGCTGGCTTATTCATTTTAAGCTAACCACTGATGTACAAGAAATTACAAAATGTCACCAAAAGACTATTGGTACATCTACAATAAGGCCCCGTCCAACTTCGTTCCCAGGACCTCTGGGAACGAGGTTGGGCCCGCTCCACACTACACTGGAGAAATTTGAAAACGCAGCTTTATTTCTACGGTTAGGCCTACCGTCCACACTAATACGTCACGAAAACGGCGCTTTAAGAAAATGCTCTAAAAACCGGTGGAATTTGAAAAGGCTGGCTTTTCGTACGGAAAACATTTTGAACGGAGCTTTTCCAAAACGATGTCGTCACGATGATCACGTGATTTCCCTGACCGAGGTTTCCTCAAACACAGATCTAAAATGACCGGTGATTGTTGCGTTTCAAATTCTTCCGGCGTAGTGTGGAAGGATTGTATGTACATATCAACAGAACAAACTTTGTACTTTACAGTAAGGGGAGAAAGAACCACATTCAAAATGAAACATTAATTGCCCATTGAACTTTACCTTCATCTGCCATGATCAGATGATTGTTCTCTTCATCGATCAAGCAGGCTAACACAAGCAAGCTCTTAGCACTGAAAAATGCAACTTCAGCTTTGAGAAGAGGTACAAGCACATTTACCGCCTCAGAAGCAGCGAAGTTTGTCCTTATCGGCACACGTTTCGATAAGTTATGAAGATTCCCCAGGGTCCTAGAGAGCATTTTGCCAC
Source organism: Orbicella faveolata (assembly GCF_042242905.1). Lineage (NCBI taxonomy): Eukaryota > Metazoa > Cnidaria > Anthozoa > Scleractinia > Merulinidae > Orbicella > Orbicella faveolata. The sequence continues at coordinate 5,859,943 of NW_028301576.1, forward strand.
GTGATGTGTACTTGGAGAGATACTGTGTTTTTGGATTCTGTTTGATTAAAAAACAATTGATTAAGATTAAGTTACAGTACAACATTACATACTGCACATAACTTATGTCTTGTTAACATTACCACTACCAAGACATTAGACTCAAGTTTTGGAATGGTAGCCATGAGAGAGAGTTTTCATGTACCTTAAAAATATGGTAGTTACATGTAGCTTAGGGCATTCAAACCTACACTGTAACAACACCTTGCTGATACGAACGATCACTTAATATGTACATTTCGAAAAGATCTACAAGTAAATGTCGTACATCTAGCTGTGTTTCTAATAATTAGAAATCTTCTAAGTTTTCAAGTCTTTTTAGATCTGAGCAAATGAAAGTGATATTGAGTATATTTGTAAGGAAGTAATGTAATGTAACGTATTGTGATGAGTTATAAAGTCATATACAGTAAGTGCTGTTTTTAAATAATTTACTGTAGCTAATTGTAAATAGATAATGTATCATAACGAATTGTGTAATATGAACTAGTATGTGTATTGCACTGTAAGTAGATTTGCGAACTGGGTAGTAACAAGTATTGTATTGTAAGTAAGTAAAATGTAACATATATGCTGTGTAAAAAAAGTAGACTATTATTATTAATTGAATTTTCACACTTTAGATAAAGAACAAAATATAGAAACAAGCCTTTGTTCAAACATTAGATGTTGATTAGATTCACCACTGGGTTGATGAGCCAGACACTGGTGACGATTTCTAGACAATTTGACGGGTTTTATATCTCGTTTTACCGTTTGAGCAAGTCATTGTCTGCAGCTGTTGAACGTTAGTCTCGCACTGAATTGTTTCCTAAGCTTTGAATTCTCTTTCCCAGTTTCAACCATGATCTCCTAATTTTGACAAAACCAAAACTGCAACTTTCCAAACCTTTTCAAGTACAATGGCAGTACCTTCGTTGTGTTAGGTACCACTTTATTCCTCTGATCGTTTTAACATCCCAACCCTCTTGCAAATTCTATTTTAACTTGAGCTCAAATTGTGCTGTTCTAGAAAATATCCGTACTCTCCCCCCCCCCCCCCCCCTCCCTCTCCACAGAAGGAATCAAACTTTCCTGGGGGTGGTAGAGATTTGGTAAGACTAAACATTTTAAAGAAATGTGTGAAGCTTAATTGGAATTTCCAGAGGGGTGGAGGATGGGGGGATCCTAAAAAAAATTCCTTTCTTGGGGGAGGTATGGGTGTTTTCTGGAACTACACATTTTCCTTTAAAAACTTTGGGTTTTAGAAACCTAGGGCTCCATGTTGAAATTCCCAGTGACCTCCCAGGTTGCTATTTGAAGCCACACATTGATACCTACCACAAATTTCACATGGTATGGAACTGAATCTTGGAGATCTTTAGTCATATCAACAAAGAGCTGTACTATTCCAACTTCACTGCACGCCAAACAGAACTCATCATGAAGGTCCGAAAAATTTAGCAGTGCAGCTAACAGGTGATTAATAAGATCCTGTGACATTTTCAATGTATTTATCTTCTCTTCATCATCTTCAGACTGCTACAAAAATAAGGTTGGAAAATCAACACTTTTTAACTAACAATAACTACAGAAATTCTTGCACACTCATTGGCTAATTTTCATTGTCAATAAACAGATAGACAAATGTCTGAATTTATAATCTATGCAATGTTGTGGATACAATTTAATACATTTAACAAATTGGCATCAATCAGTTTTTCACGCATCTGTCCTGGTACTGACAATGGATTTCGTCACAACATTGTCAAAGTAGCTGCAGGTTCCCTCAGCTATTGCCTCAAGGATCCACAGCTACTTTGACAATGTTTTCAAGAAATTCATGATCAATAACGAGATAACGCATGAAAAACTGACGTCAATGTGTAAAACATAACACAAAAAATACACCACGTACTGTATGAATATTGCAAGATATTGGATTGTGTTGAACAGATCATCAAAGATAATCAACTCATTGAAAGCAATAAATTGTATCCAATGATGGAAATAACGAAATGATATTACACAAAAAAGCACGTGTGTTGAGATTCAGTGTATGTATTTAGCTCAAGCCTAAATAAGCAAATATGGAGATGGTAAATGTAGGTACCAGAAAATTACCCATCATCATTCATGGTGTAATATAAGCTTGTGTGTACCTGATTCTCAGGACTCACAGGGTTGTCATCATTCCCTTCCTGCTGAATTCTTTCCTGTACCTGTCCTCCCTCACAGGATGGCCTATCCTGTATATTCATTTCTTGGTTCTGTAATGAGAGTCAGGCCATACATTATAAAGGTTTAAGGTCTGCATATGGCTGGTTTGCAGTGTCACTCCATCAAAAATAAAAATCATAACCATTCATTCAATAAATTAAGTCAAGAGGCTGGGATATGATATCGATAGAGGATTGATATTAACAACCTCACCAAGATCTAGGTCTGTGTGGTTATTCATTCGCGTGTAATTCAGAACAGTGTCTAACTTTAGAGAGCTTTGTATGGAGATGCCATGTTGGTTCCCTTCAGAGAAGCACCATCATGGTGGCCATAAAGTAACAGAAACATCTGTCATTGAGTTTTGCCATCAAAACAAAAAGTTATTACTCTAGAGCTCCGACACATTGAAATTAATACTTCTTCAGTCTAGAGCAAGAACTGTTTAGTTAGAAAAACTTGAGCAATAACTCATCTTTTGACCTACTAGAGAGCCTTTTCCAGCTGCATGCCATGTCATGCAACACATACATGTACATGTAACTTAGAAATTCAAAGGTTGCTCTATTACAAAATGAGGAAACCTGTCGTGCTTAAACATTGCAAAAGGTCAAGTTACTAGGGGTCTTACAACTGATAAAACTAAAACTTCAGAAAGACTGGTTATGTTTTATTTTGGAAAATGATGATGTCACATGAAAATTGGAAATAAGAACCCACTGGCCCATCAGGCCAGTGCTTATTCCTATCACCTATCTAGCATGAAGCAACTAGGAGTATACATCCCTGGATGGGATACTGGTCCTTCACAGGGTTGCTCCCCAGCATTAAATTTGCTGGTACCCATTGATATACCTAGGTGAGATGATGATGGGGCCATGGAGGCTAATTAAAGTGTCTTGCCCAAGAATACCACCCAATTCCCCCAGTCAGGGATCAAATGCAGACCACTCTATCCCTTATATGTACCTTTGCTACTGGGGGGTGGGGGGGGGGGGGGGGGGAGGAGACTCCCATAGGAAAAGGTCGGGGATGCTAGGGGTATAAACCAAAGATTCTGGTCTCGCTTAGGGTGTTCATGACAAAACACCACTATTTTAAGGATCTTTTAGGCTGCACTTGAAGAGTTATCAAATGAAAAAGACGCTCTTATTTCTGATAGGCTTGATTTCCGCCAGTCTCTTGACCCTGGTTAACTAACTGTTATATTTCTTAATTAATGTAATTAGACATTAATATAAGGGGGGGGGGGGGCGAGGTTGGTAGGGTGGAATCTTATCCTATCCAAAGACAAATCCCTTATAGCATTCAGTCAAGGTGACTGGAACATGGTCCAACATTGAGAGATTGTAATCAAAGTCATATGATGAGCACAAATTAGAAATACATCTGCATTGTTACCTTTTTGGGATCATGTGTACTACAGGCATTCATGGTCAAGTGTCAATCAATACCCTTGATTGACACTTGACTGGCATCGCAATTGACACTCAATCAACATCTCGATCAATACTCAGTCAACATTAGAAAGACAATCGATTAGCATTCGATTGACAGTTCAATTTAGGGCCTGTTTACAAGGAGGGAGGGTTACGCTAGCAAGCAGGTTACCCTAGCACTCAAACATTTCCTCTTGTTTTCTTCGTCGTGTTTACAAGGCAGCTAGGGTTACCCGGGTAGGCAGGTTACCCTATGTGCGCGCTAGGGTTACCCTGGCAGGGGGTTATCGTTTTCCCTTGTAAACACTCCATGTAGGGTTAACCCGCCTACCCAGGTTAACTTTCTATTGTTTCCAGACCCTTTGAGTGTAACCGCGCATTAATTTGTCACGGGTTGAAGGGTTACCCTACCTGTGAAATTTTGCTTGTAAACCTGGGCTATCTTTTGCCCTCCAGCTAGGGTTAACCCACTTGCTAGGGTAACCCTCCCTTCTTGTGAACAGGCCCTTAGTAAGCCAAGCGCTGAATGACTCATACCTATATTGATCAACACTTGATGGCATGTCTGTGAAGATTACTGGATGACCGACTGTCGACTGTCGACTGAGCTGTCGATCGAGTGTTAACTGAGTATCGATCAAGATGTTGATCTAGTGTCGAACAAGACGTCGATTGAGTGACAATCGAGGATCGCTACGGATGCCTTTAGTACACATGATCCTATTTTTGTAACTTCACCTACCTGGTTCTCATCACCCTCTGGTGTATCTTCACTCTCTTCCTCCTGATTGTCTTGTTCTTTTTCCTGTTCCTTGCGGGGTTTTCTATCCCATGTTGTAACCTCGGGGTAATTAGTCCTACGATCAACGATTATGTCGTAAACGAGCTTCGAAATTCCCAAAGCCACCGCAAAATCTGTCAGAATAGTCTTATTAGAGCGCTTTTTGCATTTTGAATACACATCAATCAGGGCTTTAGCATGCTCAAGTATCATCGATGTCATCAGATTATCACTCTCCAATGCGTCTTTCAAAGCGTGATAATGTTTCATGGTGGCTTTCAGTCGGGGTTCGATTTCCGGACGTTTTTCGGTGAACGAAGTTAGTAACAAAGTTGATTCGATATCAACATCTTGCGCCGTGTCTTCCTCCTTTTGAGAAGCAGGCAAAGCCACCGTTTCAACTTTATTTACATTGGAGTTATTCAACAGAGATTTATCCGTCAAGCCTCCGTTTCGAGATTCAGAATTTTTTGAAGATTTTTCTCTGTGTGCCTCTTTATTTTCTGTCATGGAAGTCGCGTTCTTAATCGTTGCGTGATTATCGTTGGATCTTCCACTGACTGCCACTGTCTGCACAGTCCTTTTTGAGCTACCGCTTCCCATCAGTCAAGAGGATGATAGCTTAACAGTATGTATTATACAGCAATTTTGGTTATGGTGGCTCCCATCTCCATTCGAATAGATCGTAACAGACCTGTACAACGAGCTGTTTACAGACGCCATATTGTTTGGACCCTCACCCTGCGCAACTGAGCAACAGCACCATTCTCGTCCCCAGTGCTGCTCGTTTTAAAACTGGGGGTAAGATTCAGACTGCAGACCATACCAATCACGCATCCCGCTGCATTTTTCTTTTAAATCACGCACCACGGAGAATTTTTTCACCAATCACGCGTCAGGTAAAAAGAAGTAAGTACATCGCCAATTTTACTTTCTCGACCCTAAAAGCGGCATTAATTAAAAGAAGAACTTTGCCGATTCAACCCCAAAATGCATCTGCAAATATGTGACCTCTCACGCGAAAACGTTCCTTACGGTACCCTTTCCAACGGCTGAATGCACGGTAAGTGAACTAGCCTGCGAACGAGGGCGGAAAAAGATAATCCGGCGAGCGAAGCGAGCTGTTAAACGCGAACATATGGGCAGCCGTTACCACCAAAAATACAAACGATACAAACAGTCTAGAATAAACAGAATTGGTTTGAATATCCTTTGTTAATTAGTACAGTTTACATGGAAATGATGTAGCTAAAATGCATACATATATTTAGGGGATTCTTCCTCAACCACCCTCACAGCCTACATTTCATTAATGCCCTACATATACCTACACAGCGTACATCTCATTAATCCCGCACTTATCCCTAAATATCCCCCCAATATCCCCTCACAGCCTACATTTCATTAATGCCCTACATATACCTACACAGCGTACATCTCATTAATCCCGCACTTATACCTACACAGCCTACATCTCATTATTCCCCCTCCTATACCTACACAGCATGCATTCTTCATGCAGTATTCTTCCTCAACCACCCCCCTAAATATCCCCCCAATATCCCCTCACAGCCTACATTTCATTAATGCCCTACATATACCTACACAGCGTACATCTCATTAATCCCGCACTTATACCTACACAGTCTACATCTCATTATTCCCCCTCCTATACCTACACAGCATGCATCTCATTAATCCTCCACATATACCTACACAGTCTACATCTCATTAATCCCCCTCCTATGAAATGTAGGCTGTGTAGGTATATGCGGGGAGTTGATGAGATGTATCGGCTGTGAAGCTATATGTGGAGGATTAATGAGATGCATGCTGTGAAGGTATATGAGGGGGATTAATGAGATGTAGGCTGAGTAGGTATAGGAGGGGGATTAATGAGATGTAGACTGTGTAGGTATATGTGGAGGATTAATGAGATGCATGCTGTGTAGGTATAGGATGGGGAATAATGAGATGTAGGCTGTGTAGGTATAAGTGCGGGATTAATGAGATGTACGCTGTGTAGGTATATGTAGGGCATTAATGAAATGTAGGCTGTGAGGGGATATTGGGGGGATATTTAGGGATAAGTGCGGGATTAATGAGATGTACGCTGTGTAGGTATATGTAGGGCATTAATGAAATGTAGGCTGTGAGGGTGGTTGAGGAAGAATACTCGATTATATATAGGGGAGGTATTGTTTTAAGAGAGATTAAGAGAGATGTGTATATTGCGGTGGAGTTAACTGGCCGCCCAACCATCCGGGTGGTGTCGCACTTATAAAGCGAAGGAACAAAAGGCTTGGCTGTGAGCCAATGAGAAAGCATTGACGTCAGAGCCAAACTGGACAAACGGGTTTCTGACGCCGGCTGGATTTGATTATTCAAAATGGCGGACATACCTCAATTTTAGGTTATAATATGCTAATTTACCAAACATTCTTTATATGCACGCTTATGTTCTGTAACGGCTTTGTAATTTATGCTATACATACAGTTATATATTAAAATACGCGTTCACCTTGTGTATCTTCAGTTACAGTCGCCGGATTAAGCCTTGATTGATGACGTTCGTTTAAGGTTCTCTCTGCCGTCTATTACGCGCTGCAGTGAAAGGGTAGTTTAAATTCGTCGACAACGTCTGCCGTTTACGAATGCCTACGAGCGAAATCAACTTCTATATTCCACCAGATATCATTGTCTCCGCAACATTTAGATTTGGCCGGGACGAAACGAGCTGCGTAAGACTAGCCACGAACAATGTAACAAGTAACTGTCAACTTTATTGCTAATTTTCACTCGTGAATTTGCGCGGTCGGGAATCCTTATGCGATATAAGGCGAGATTACTGTCATCATTTTGTTAGCGAACGGGATTTTGGGCGCGATGCCCAGCCAGTTTGCCAAGCAGAAAGGTCTCTGATGAGTCCCTCGGCCGTGACGAAACGAGCTGCGTAAGATTAGTCGCGAACAATGTATTCAGTCACAAGTAACTTTCGACTTTATTGTCAAAAATATAAAATGACCGGTGATTGTTGCGTTTTTAAATTCCTCCGGTGTAGTGTGGACGACCGGGCCTAAGCTTCTTAGGCTCCTAATGAAGTCAATAATCAGACGGCGTTCTTCACTGAGTCTAAAGGGAAAAAATCGGGGGACGTCCCGCGAAAAGGAGAAATGCACCATAAATAAACACTGTAAACAAAATAAATATTTAGGAGTGGTACTCTTTAAGGACCTCGTGAAGTTAAATATCAGTTATATGTTACTAGCATTATCACGAAGGCTAAATAAAGTTTGACTTTACTTACTTTTACAGTAGGATTTATCAGAAGGAATCTGGAACGGATTTAAGGCGGAAAAACTCTTGTTATTCGTTAGTAAGAGACCATCTGTGTGGGATTCACCTACCCAAAAGGAAATTCATGACTGACATCCAGATCTTGGGTATACAATTAATTATCGAATACCAGGGTATGTGATTCGCATACCTATAAGGAAATTCATGACATTCCATCCAGATCTAAGGTGTACAACGACAAGCCGCTCGTTTGTTAAAAAATTATAGTATCAAATACCATGGTATGTGACCGGTCTCTTGAATGAGCTAATAATGATAACGTATCTCATTAACTGCGGTTCTGCAGCTATTTCTCGTTAAATCATGTTGTTATCAGTTCATGAGAAACCAAACGGGCTATGACCTAATACATACTACTCCCGCGACGGTCGCTACACGTAACACGTATTTTAGCGCGCTCCGTTATTTTGTATTTTAGTTGGTTTTCAATTCGTTAAAAATATCTCTTGCAAACGGCGAGAATTTATACCTATATAGCTAACTTCAGCGTAAAGAAAGCCTCGAGTCAACGCTCGAAGTCCGATCTGACACTGAAGGACTTCATCCCTTCTCTCCAACCTTGGGTCTACTTGCGAGTGCGTTTGGCCAGGTCTTGCATGCGCTTGGGTCGACTTCCGATGACTTGCGCTCACTTTGATCGAGATCAGTCAAATTTGCACGCAAGTCCACACAAGTCGACGCAAGCTTTTCATCGTTTGCCTACCCAACCCAAGCCAGTGCAAGTTGAGTGACGTCCATTCGTTGTTATAGCAACCTATTAGCTTTTTTTTTTTTTTTTTTTTTTTTGCGATTTGCGCGTACTTGCAAGGAAACTTGCTAGTCCTTTCGCCACCCAACGCAGAGTCTCTACACAAGGTCAACTGGCGGCTACTTGCGACTACTTGCGAGTCCGTTTGGCCAGATCTTCAGTTTTACAAATTTGCTCGTTTAGTGCATCATGTAGCTTTCGATTCGTTACAGAGAGCAAGGGGAAAGGGAGATATGAAAAATTTTCCGTGTTACTTGGGGAGATAAGAGGGGCAACCTAAAAACTGAAAAGCTGACAAGAGGGGTTGCGAAAAGTTCATGCTTCTAATTTGCAGACTTTTTTCCTGCCCCTAGTCAAATAAACTTTCTCTTTCTGATTGATGTTTCATCGTTTTTCTGGGTTCAGCAAGGATATAGTGTGTATATTATGGCTCTATGGAAGTGGACAGATGGAAACAGCATAAGTAAAATCGTTATTTACTTCGATTATCAGTTGAGTAAGGCACGACGGAGCTTTGGTGAAGAAGTTTTGGACTTAAAATTACGGCAGTATTGCGACGGCCAACTTTCCTCGTTTCCAATATCGTCGCCTGTAATTCGTTCGAGCACTTTGCTGCCAATGACGTCAAAGGCCGACAAGTTGCCACTAGAAACGGAGCCAGTTGCCCGTGACAACAACACAAGTTGAACGTTAAAACTTGGTCACCAAACTTTCGTCACGCCTTGCTCCACTTATAATCGTTGTAAAAAAAAAAAAAAGGGTTGCAGTTTATTACACAGACCATGCACGAGGACAAATAATTAAAGAAAACAGACAATTTCTTTTCAGCAGGTCTTTGTCCAACCTCTTTCAAAGAACTTAGTGTGTTTACTTTTTCAAAAACAATAAAACATTATTTACAATCAGATCAATACCCTAATTAGTTTTTTTTTTTTTCTAAACGGTGAACTGTAATTCTTCCTTGATCTCTACTGTCCTAACTAGGCCACAGGTTAATTCGAACATCCAATGGTTCATTTAGCCTCCAGTCTCGTGAAAACAAGATTACAACAGTTACCTTATCAGAAACCTACTACTTATATTAAATATACTTAGAATGTAATTATATTTATATTTGTATTGAGAAAATAAACTGATTTTGTTGTTTTTCGTGGCTCTCTAAACTACGAAATGTGCACAATAATACAAACAAGATGAAAACAGAAAAACAGAAACTAGAAAGGATTTCTACCTGAAAAATTAAAAGATATTTTCATGTAACAAACAATGAAACAAACAATGCTAATGACGTCATCTGTAAGTCTGTCCTTCACTTAATCATAAGTAAGAACCAATCAAAATGCGAGAATAACTTGACTTGTGACATAAACTAATATGACGCATTCTCCCGAGGAACGGCCAAAACAGAAAAATACTATAGACAGGGGGATGTGGATCCGAACCAATCCTTATCAGTAACAACCGCGAGCAGGCGTATCTTCCCTCCCCTCCCCTCCCTCCGTCGTCTCTCTTTAGTAGGCCTGACCCCTACTCCCTATAGGACGCTCTTCCCCTCTCTCCCTAAGCCTCCTAGCTCTGTTCTCCTAATCCGAGATGGCGCTCTCTCGTTACAAATTCAGTGCTCTCTGGCTAAAAACCTCCAGCATAGCCAGCCAATCCAGAGTTAAACCCTACATATTTCTGTTGTTCAGCTGAATGATGTCGTGAACTTCTCTGCGTCCTGAAGATCGCTGGAAAAGTTGACACACAATTTTTCTAAATTCTGCCATCCTTACGGCATACATAATAGGATTGACTAATGAATTAGCTGTTGTCAGGACGGTGAAAGCAGCTACAACGTGAAAATTCCACTTAAAGGACATTTGATGGTAACTTGTGTTATAACTGTACACAAGAAAATACAAGACCACTCCCGGCAGCCATGTTACTAACGAGACAATTGTGACAACGACCAAGGTCACAGTCAGGTGTTTTTCTCTGTTAGCTGCACCGTGATGTTGCAGATTAGGTCCACAACGGACCTTGATATAAATGAGAATGTAAGAGACACAAATCACTAGAAGTACTATTAAACATAACGAAGAACGAATGTTATAGAATAGTGACCCCGATTTTAAATTCCATTTCTCGGCTGTGTAAAACATGAGAGGAACGAAATCAACCAATGCAGAAAAAACCCACATGGCACAAATCACAAGCACGTAGATCCAGTTTCCGAGAAGACGATGCTTCAGTGGACAAAGTGTTGCGTGCAGCCGCTCAAGTGAAATAACAGCAAGATTCAAAATAGAGATAAAATACAACATCAATGTAAACGCATCTTGAATTATATATGGGCTCCTGATTATAGAAGTTGCATCTTCTCTAAAAGGATTTTCCCATAGATTACAGAAAGACGCCATTCTCTCTGCAAGGGTCAGAGGGCCCGAGACTGCTCCAACTAAGAAGTCGACAAAGGCAAGATGGATGATCAAATATGTACTCCGGCGCTGTAGCTGGCGCTGCTTCACAAATACAATAATGGTTATGATGTTAAGGATGACTGTGGCCAGACATTCGGTGGTGAGCACAACAAACCAAGCAATACACTGTGATGCACCAATGCCGGGAGTCATAACCTTCTCCTGGGTGGCATTAAAAGTAGCGTTGGTGCTGTTAGTGGCCATTCAGCTTGTTTCGGAGGTATTCTCAATGACAGTGTACCTAAACATGAATACAAAGGTGTGCTTAGTATTTGAGTTAAATTATAAAAAAAATATGTCACTATAAAAAGAGAAAATGTATGTGAACCGAGAAATGCATAAATTATTCGACAAATTAGGTAAACAGGTTAAAGTTCGGACCCAAAAGAGTAAAAATGAAAAGCTTTAAGAAATTTTCTTGCTATATTGAAATCAGTTGTGCATCACTGAAACATTTCTAATTCATGAAATTGATGAAATATATGAAAAACAGATCCGAAAATATGGACTAAAAGCGGTTTTTAATGACATTTAGGAGCCTCAGCTTTGATCAAAACACTGAGAATCGAAGACTATACACATGAAATTTCTTCTATAATGAAAATCAAGAATAGCCCCTTTTTGTACAGTTTTGGTAATTTAATTTGGGGATGTTAGCTCTTTCAATATAAAAAATTACAATTGAAAAAGGAAAACTAATCTCATCGTGAATAGGGTTTGTGCAGTCAAAACGGATGTGTACCAAAAGAGTGTGTACTCGATGCTGAGGTCCTCAAACGGAGATTATTTCTTTTAGGTGAAATTCTTCTAAGTCTCTTCAGCCTGTGGTTGTACCTCTGACTGCGAGAGAAAATCAGTGAAATCGTAACGTTAGGAATAAAATAAAATAAAAACCGTGACTCCATGTGTTTTGTTGTTTATCTATAATGTCAAAAATTGACTTACACAGCGAAGTTCAACTTTGTCCTCCAAGGAATATACTGAAGTTCAATTTCATAATTATCATTGTGCGTTTCGAAAAAGCAGTATATGAAAAAGAAATTAATGACTATATTTCGAACTTTCTTTAATCTTTTTCTTACCTTACAGGACACTTCTCTTTCCTGAGGTGGTGGCTGAGTCTGTGGAATATTCTGGCAACTCTTGCGCAAACCAGCCTTTAATTCTAAACTAACAGGACAGGTGTTTCTTTGAGATAACGTTCAATTAAAAGACAGCATTGTTCATACCTTATTCAGTTCCGCTGTAATCAACAACGAGGAAATAGATATCTACTGGTGTTGTTCATTTAATGCGAAAATCCCTAAATCGTGTTTTATGGAATATTAAATAAGGGTACATGTATTAATTAAATATACCTTATTCGATGGTTGAACATATAAAACGCGAGTATACCTTTGCGAGTTGCGTGGTATTTCGAGGCGAGGAAAAATACGAGAAATGAGCAAAATATCCACGCCTATCATATGATAAGTCATCGAATAAGAGATTTATTATTCCACTCTGATATCGAAAATCATACCGATCACATAAGGCGCGTACAGATGACGAACGCAAAATACGACATATTTTGAGCGTCTTCTTGACCTTATACGGGTAAAACGGCGTAATGGTGGAATTATAAATGTTTTCATTTGCATAACAAAAACCATGATCGTTCTAACTCTGAAGCGACCGAAGCTTCCATATTCATTGTAAAACTAACAAGTTGAAGCAAAGCAACAGATTGCTGACTTTTAGAAAAAGAAATATTAGTCGAACGGTAGAAGAAAGGCCTTAGACTCGTTCTCTTCCCCACCTATTCAGCTGTAAAATGAAATATGTTAGTGAATTAACTGTCGTTAGTGCGTGAAGAGCAAATCCACCGTAAATGCACGTACTGGACTGTGCCGAAAGTAATTTGTATTTGCCGTGGTCTTGCCGATTGCTACGTTACGCGATTGGCTGAACAAAGTACACACACAAGTGTAAGCACAAAGCACACGGTATTGAGGACGCACACAACACAAGCATAGGGACAAACAAGCAGAACAAAAGATTTTTTCTTCTTGTGCTTGTCAAGTGAGAACGCGCTACGGTAAGCAGAAGCAGAAGCAGAAGCAGAAGCAGAAGCAGAAGCAGAAGCAGAAGCAGAAGCAGAAGCAGAAGCAGAAGCAGAAGCAGAAGCAGAAGCAGAAGCAGAAGCAGAAGCAGAAGCAGAAACAGAAGCAGAACCAGAGGCAGAAAGTCCGCCATCTTTTTTTTATTGTATCGAGGACGTATGGAACCGAAAAAGAATGGCTCCGTTGGGTACATGCCTCTTGGGCATACAAAATTTAGCATTTTTCTTTTCAGTTCTTTAGTTTGATCGTTACTCAGGGCCCCGTCCACACTAGGCCTAAGGAATTTGAAAATACAGCTGTATTTCTTCGGTTAGGCCTACCGTCCACACTAATCCGTCCGGAAAACGGAACTTTTCGAAAAGGTTCTTCAAACCGGAGGAATTTGAAAACGCCGGCTTTTCGTTTTCGTTTGGACGGAAAACATTTGGAAAATGGAGCTTTTCGAAAACGATGGCGTCACGATGATCATGCAGCTATTTCTTTGCCCGAGTTTTCCTCAAACACAAATCCAAAACGACCAGTGTTTGTTGCGTTTTTAAATCCATCTGGCGTAGTGTGGACAGAAAATATTTGATTCGTTTTCGGAGTAAAACTTCCGATTTCAAATTCCTCTGGGGTAGTGTAGACGGGACCTCAAGAAACAACAACCTCGGCAGCTAGAGAAACCTCAGGAAAAGATCATCTGTTTAGATTTCCTGTTCACTGAAGTCCTAAAATATGCAGTTGATGAAATAAACAACACAGTGCATGAAACAAATCAGGGTCTTAACGGAATTTCTCCAGACTGAAAATTTTGTGCAATAATCTTCTAGACAGGTGCGAATGAAAACGTTGGGATGGACTTAAATAATTTTATACATTTTGCTTGTGTTTGTCCCTACAGACTTCTCCTTTTATCATCGTGTCCTCTCATTAGTATTGTAGAAATCTGTAGAGATAAATCTATTCTTACACCCTCGCTTAAGTGATGAAGGCTTACTCTCGTTGAAAGTACAACCATCAAATTAAAACATTGAAGTAAATTTTAGTGACAGAAGAGTCGCCCTAAAATGGTAATTATGTTCTCCCCTACTACTATCCCACCATTTTTCGCTTTGTTTTCTAACGTGTTTGTATGTGGCAAAGTATTATTAAACTTAACCTACACTAACCGTCTGACTGAGAAAATAATTTGATCAGATCTAACTAGATCTTAAACTTACCTTAAAGCAGAATCTCCTCGTTGAGGCTGTGTGGTCAGGGATTAGCATAACCATTTCTACAAAAAGGGCAGGTGATTTAATAGGAATATGAGCTGTCGTTTAAAGTAGTTTTTATATTAAATGTTGTGTCAACATAATTTTAATGACACTGTTGGGCAGAAAAACTGGGTAGTTTGTTCATTTTATCTTCAAGTGTAATTTAAACATGAAAATAGGTTCAAAGTTTTGATGTTTAATACTTTTTTTTATCCCAAACAAAACATAAATGCAGAATGCGTAGTTCTTCTTTGGCAAACCAAGAATTTCTGACTCCGCTGATCGACATTCTAGCTTTATTTAATCGGTGCAATTTGTCCTTGATAACACTTGTCTTATGCAAATCAGTTAATTTACAAAAAAAAAAAATAAAATAAAACAGCGCGGGGAAAACTCCTTTTCATTTGAAAAGGTTTATGCCAAACTGCAAATAAACGTCAAGGTCTTAGCTCAAAAGACAAGTGCTTTGTTTCTGACTTTACACAAACGCTTTTGACACTTTTATCCGCCATTTTGATAATGGCATTTTGAAAAGGCCGGGAAAATCTGCTAGTGCCAGGCCCCAGCGCGGCATGAAATTAAGCAATGTGATGATACTCAAAAATTATTGATATTAAATTTTTTAATAGTCTCGTGCCGATATCAACGAGTAATTTTCAGATGGATAAAAGAACTTCTCTGGAGAATATATATCACTTGGTCTGTGATGGGAGAATAAACCCATAAGTGAAAATGGTCTATTCGCCGTTGAAGTCGTAAAATATGCATGATATAAAGTTAATGACACGATGCTTGAATTATATAATCGTCATCATTAATAAATGATTCCAGTTACCTTTTTGTGTTAAAAAAAAAGAAAAAAGAAAACACTTGACAAAGACAAAACAAATCACACTGTAACAGCTGTGAAAATAAAGCTTACTCTTTATACGTATATTTAATAAGTCAAGCATAAAAACAGCCGGTCTAAGTATCACCTCCGATGATGATATTTTGGGGGCGAATCTAGAAAATATTAGCGCAAAAAAATTGAATGAGTTCCAGTTGCTTTCATCACCGATTTCGACTTCAAATGACTGGATCGTGTGGCTGCTTCTCCCCATTACGATAAGTAACCACAGCAACTGTCAGCGGTCGTTGCGACTTGACACCGTGACTGCTTTCCTGGTTCCCGCCAATTTTGCTTAGTACCCAGTCACCCAGAGTGAATTCCTAACTCATATCCATAATCCAGTTTAATTAAGAACGACCACACGAAATCCTCCTAAATAGATTTTTTAAAGAAATGACACGAGGCACCTAGACACAATGTCACGAGATACGTTTGCTTTTTTTTTTTTTTTTTTTCAGTTTTGTTTGTCCTCCCTTTTGCAGCGTTTCGTTCCCGTAACCTTCAAAACTGATTCATGTTGCCTTGTTCCCTAAAATATTTTGCCTCTGTTCCCTGTTCCCCAGTTGAAATTGACCCTCTGTTGTGGATTGACAAGGCCGATAATGGTGCTTTTTAAGAACTTTTAAATATTCTTAAATATTACAAGGACGAATCCGGAAAATTTAGATAGAGGGGGGCCGACAAAAATGCGGCAGAGCGCAAGCCATACCCCCTCACCCCCCCCCCCCCCTCCCCTGCCCCTAAAGTGAATGAAAAATTCATTTTCCTGGCGATGGGTCCTGCTTGTAGAATTCTGGGAGCATTTTGAAAATACAAGAAAAAAAGGGGGCGCGCCCCCTAGGCATCCTTATCCCCAAAATCCGCCCCTGAATTAGTAAGAAAAGAAAAGTTAGTGAAGGTACTTAGGTACTTAACTGTGACAGGAAAAACAAATAAAAAATGGCAAAGGAGAAGCCATTAGAGGCCCATATAAAAAGAGTCTAACCCTCACACAAGCCAAGCCGCTATAAATCAATCAATCACGACATCTCAGCTTTGAGCTTTTTTTATTAGGAATTTCTAACTATTTGTACATTTGACAGTCTAGGTTTGTATTGTGGATTATTCATAAACAAAAATGCCGATATTTAATCTAGCTTCCCAAATTTTGCTTGGTATTTCTTTCTGGCCGTCTCGTCCATGACAACGGTTGCAACAATATTTCCTTCCTCGTCAGCTGTTGTGTTCTGGACTGTTGTCTCGTGGTAAAGCCAGCTACAACGTGCAAACGAACAAACAAACAAGAAAAGGTATTCATCAACAAGCAGCCTACAAAGCTTATCAAAAGGCCATTTCCGAGTTACCTTGTGCCTCTGTTTCAAAACGAGTCCTGTTTCAAAAAGAGTCCTTGATTTGCATAAAAATGAACTTGTACGCGAAACTGATTTTTATATAAATGATTTCGCAAGAAGACTCGTTTCGATACTGAGGCACTGGGAAATGACCTATTTACCTAGCATGCTTTACGCGAAGAGTCACCTGATAAACTCGCATCATCTCGCAGGTTGTCACGTGTTTTCGTCACGTGTCACTGTAACGTCATGTCGTTACAGCCCAAGAGAAAAATCTCGATCTGTAACTTACAATACGGACCTCGAACTCGGTTAGTAAGAAGGATGTCTTACATGTATCCTGTCTAACTGCCAAGGTACGGTGATACGTGCATCATACTGCAGTCAGTTATCAGTTATTCGTCTTGTGTAGAAAGCTTCTAATTAGTCATAGAGCTTGTCCGGGTTGTTTTTGGTGGAGGGGAGGGGGGCGGGGGGGGGGGGGGGGGAATTCAGTGTTTTCCCTGAAATGACATACAACTGTAGGAAGGCTCCCACAAATCCATTATAGCTCATTGGCACATATAATGTGTCGGCCACTGAGCCAAAGGGTGAGGATTCGTCGACTTCTGTTATACATCATGTATTCATGAGCTTTTATTTTTATCTCACCTGAGCTGTGGTCCATCAGGGGGAAAAACAAGTTTTTTTATCTGCCTTCCTGTGGATGCCATAATTCCTTGTTCAATCTTACTACGCAGTTCATTCAGACCTGTCTTGTTGACAGAAGAGATGCTCACACGTTTGTCACTCAGCACACCAGATTTTACTTCCAGACTTTTCTCGTCACTACAACGAAAAGGGCAGTATGCAAGGTCCTTGAGCAGAAAAACAAGTTACTATATTACACACAATATCCAATATGTTCAATTCATATGCTCGCTATTTTCTGCATACATGTGCAAGTAAATCCATTGGCATATTCTGTCTTTCTGCACAACTTATACTGTGATTGCTGGACTACACCTGGTTTGAATCAGTAAGAAACAGAAAAAGGCACTTAGTAATGCCCTTGCACATGGGGCGAATCATGAAACTATACATAGCACCTTTAAGTCCACACAAGGACGATTGCAACCCAGCTCTAACCATCCCCTGGATGGGATGCTAGTCCATCGCTGGCTACCTCACAGCATGTTGAAAGGTTGCCCCAACAATTCCCCACTACTAATTTATACATCTGGCAGGAGACAGCAGGCACTGCGGGATTACAGTTCATTCCCTGATGGTGACCCTGCAGGATTAAACCTGGGCTGCTCAGTCCAAAACTCAGCACAAAGTGTTCGGTCAACATGCCCTCCACAAATACTAAACAACCAACTGCATGTGCATGATTATATATCTCCACCTAAATTTCCAAGAAATACATGTAAGCTGGGACATGCGGACAATATTACTGTATCTGTAGTTAGTGATGCATACCAAAGATCAATCTTATTCTGTGCCTCAATCATGCTATCAAACAGAGGTGCCTTGATATTGAGTTGCTTTTCAAGAACTGTCATGACATCTTCCAGTTGTGCTTCACATTCAGGATGGCTTATATCACGCACATGGACAACTAAATCCTACACAGACAAGGATAGTTCATTTATTAATTTTTCAGCTGGAAAATTTGGACTTCCCTAAAATAAATGTAGGTGCCATTCCAGACTGAAATTACCAGAATCTAACAATAATAATAATAATAATAATAATAATAATAATAATAATAATAATAATAATAATAATGTAATAATAATATATTAATGTATATTGTGCTATTTATATAATCTGTGGGTAAATAGTAATTAATTAATTAATAAGAACTCTTATTTCAGTACTAACTACTGGTTCTCTCATTTGGAATTCCTTGCCTACAGGTACAAGTATCACTACATGTAGGTAAGTCAAATTCACTTTCACTTGAATTTTGCATGGCCCTCAAGAACTTTATGCGTGACTGTTACATGCACGCTGTACATAACTTATCAATTGTCCAGCAATTAATTAGGGCATGAAGAAATACTTTTTATTACAACATTATTAAATGCTTTGTGTAATCTAATTTAATTTTAGCTGGATCACTTTAGAAGCTACCTACATGTACTCAGTAGTTGTTAGATCAAAAATCTGAGCAATTGATCTGATCAGAAAACCTACCGAATCTGTAATATCTTCTAATGTTGCAGAAAATGACTCAACAAGTTCCGGAGGAAGATCAGAAACAAATCCCACAGTGTCAAGAAACAGTACTACCATCCCTGATGGGAGTTTGCCTGGGTGAGCCGTCACATCAAGTGTCGCAAAAAGTCTGTCTTCGGGCTGCATCTTGGCTTCATCTGTCAATGCTTTTATGAGGGTTGTCTTACCTTATACATGGATCAAGAAACAAAAACACAATTTTCTGACAGTGACAACAGTTGCAAGATAATGCATGTAGCCTGCAAACTGGACGAGCATTCACCACTTACCGTCTCGACATCTTTGCAAGTGAGGCCTAGCATTTAGACAGGCAGTATGTATTAGATGAATTACATGTAGCTTATCGTAAGACAGAGTAAGCGGGTCTAACTACAGTATACATGTACATACTTTACATGCCATATTGGAATGAGAGAATACTTTTACAAATACATAGCTGAGGGGACAAAGAGCACCCCTCAGAAAAAAAAAAACAAAAAACACCCAGGCTAATTAGGGTAAGTGAGGAAAAATGAGGATGGATGGATTGTACATCGTAGCTCCCTTCTGTAAAAAGAGCCAAGTAATTTGTGACGTTCTACGGTAATTGCCTGTCTTCCAATTACTCACATCACAGGTTAAGTACACATAAATTCCATAAACAATGTGCATGACTGTCTATTTCTTAACTGCATTTTGATTATTACATGTATGTAAATCACTGTACCTGCATTGGTGTACCCTACCACTGCAACAGTTGGCACATGCCTTTTATGTCGATGATGTCTGACTTGTTCACGTTGCTTTTTGATAACATCTAGCTTCTTTTTTAGCTTTCGTTCTCGTTCAGCTATGATCCTCTTTTGTTTCTCAAGGAGTGTTTCTCCAGATCCTCCTCTGGTGTGTGTTCCACCTCTCTGCTGGTCATAACTTCCACCAGTATTTTCACCTGCGTGTGCTAGTCTTGACCTGTGAGATATTGGAAAAATACATGTATGCTAAAAATTATTTCCAAAATATTTTCTGTCTAGTTTGCCCTTCTATTGGAGAAATACTAACATTGACCCATTTCATCCCAAAAGCCATACAATAAGTCCTTTAAGGATTGATCTATAGGAGAATCTTTGTTTACATGTACAATATTTGCCTCATTACCATAAGCGATACAGTTTCTGACGGAGCTACAAAGAGATTAATACTGAATATTGAAAGGGCACAGCACGATTAACTGTCCCAAGGAATTTGAGTGCAATGTATTGAATACTTTTTGTGCAACGTGGGTTTGAAAGCTCAAAATTTTACAAAGAATGTATGAGCTCATTAACGCTTTTGCCACACAGAAATTTTGATGTTTTTGAAAGCCAATTTCTCCTTGAATATTACACCCAAAGAGCCAAAAATTTCACCACTTACTAAGTTTCACAAGCTCTTTAAGTTTTCGTAGTAAAATCGTGTCTAGCATGATGCCTTCTATGCGCAAAGTTGTATGTTAATGAGGAAAAATGTAACCAATGACGTCAGCAAAGATTCGCCTATTAAGGACCAAGCTTGTTTGGTCAAGATCGCTACAGGTAGATATTGGCCTCATTCTTTTTTTGCCAGTTTATGGACATTGACTCAGTGTCAACCTACAAACACACACAAAAAAGAATTTGGCCAATATCCAGCCATCTTGACCTCATGCTTGGTCAATAACCCATATCATTGTATGGACCCACTCGGTTAATTTGTAGTAGTTAGTATTAGGGGTTTACCTGATGTAGGGCAGCTCTGCTAATTCCACTTGAATCTTGGCCTCTGCAGTTTTGGCCCTTTCCTTGAATATTTGTAGCACTATACCAAACCTGTCAAATATCTTGACATTCCAAAGGTCTTCCAGTTCCTTGTGTTGCCTTGTGTTAAGCCTAGCTACATCGATAAAAACACTCTCAAGTGGCGTAGACGACTCTCTCATTTCTTGGAATTTCTCAGTCAACTCCTCGATCTTTCCTTTTCCGAAAAACGTCTTTCCATCCATTTTTCTGACGGATTCTATACTTTTACCCACAACCTTCCAGTTTTCTATCGACTCGACTAGGGCACACGCCTCATCCAACCTGTGCTCGTTTGTAACATTCCGAAAGCGATTCTTTCCCCATTTAAAATTGGGTTCCAAGACGAAAACTTCGTGTAGTTTCCCCGCGTATTTGTCGTGGTGGTAGTGGTGGTCAGCTCGAAGCGTCTGCAAAATTTCCGTGCTCTCTGGGTGATCTTCATCCTCATCGTGTGAAGCTGAAGTGTCTTTGCTGTGTTTAGAAAAACACCTTGATAAAGTGACCCCGCCAAAACGCGAAGGGAGAACAAAACGATCCCATGGCGAACGTGCCCGGGAACACTCAACGGTAAATGAGCGCAGCCATCGTGTTCCTTGAGTGCAGAAAACTAAATACCTTTTACCAAGGTAGGCAGTCCTAAAAGTACTCATTTACACCATTTAGTCAATAAGACAAGGAGTTAGCGAGTATCAAAACAAAACCTCCATACAACAAGCAAGGCGTTCTTAATCACAGAATGAGGAGATCTGGGAACCATCACTGGTATCTTTTTTGGTCAGCGTCTAATACTTAGAACATACGTTCGCGCATTACCTCTTTGGCATAATCCGCTGTCAAGCAGGTAACTGCAGCTGCCAAGATGGCGCCAAAAAGGCCGAACTGTTTTAATTCTTGAAAATTCATGAATTCACTGTTTTCATATGTGGGTAGTATCAAATATTGGAAATTGTGTAACATGGATGAAAGGAAGACTGGCTTTTCTCACCCTTGTGAGGTAGGCTTTTTCAATCACGAGTGATTTAAAGGGTTATTTTAGAAATGAGGTATATAAGCGTACTGCAAAAATTGCATTCAAAAAGTCATGTATGTGGTAATTTCACATAACAAGTAGTTGTTGTTTGTTAATTACATGTTGGAATAATCGTCAACAAAGAATGTAAAGTTTATGAGTTTGGTCCTGAAAAGCTATGATTTTAATCTTTTTTTTTTGTTTTTGTTTTTGTTTTGATCTTTGATGTTATTATTAGAGAAGTACAATTTGCACATGTTGTATGCGGAAACTGCAACGTATAATAGGTTTACATGTAAGCTTATGTAGAAATTTCAGTATGAAAGTTCCTTTATATTCTAATCATTATATTGCAATTAGTCTTTATGATGTTAACTCAGTTAGGTGCCCCTAATTAGTAGCAGTGCTAAATCTTGTTGACATGGGAAATAAAATGTTTTTGGTGAGGAATTGCAACAACTTCAGAATACCCTGCCACACACACCCTCCTTAAATCTACTGCTCCCGTAGTCCTTGGTCCATACTCGGCTAGTGAGTCAATATGTATTGACTCGGTGTTAAACTGAAGTGCTACCGTGGTCCGCAGTGTCATAGTGGTTGACTTTGAAATTAGGTAAGTATTGTAAACTACAGCTACCGCGGTCTGCAGTCCTGTGGTGTTTGGCTTTGTAATTAGGTAGGTATTGTAAACTACTGCTACCGCGGTCCGCAGTCCCATAGTGGATGACTTTGAAATTAGGTAAGTATTGTAAACTACTGCTACTGCGGTCTGCAGTCCCATAGACTTTGTAATAAAGGAAACATTGCAAGGCTTTCTTTGGAAACATTTCAGCAAATCGTATCATTTGTCTGCAGACATTTAGAGAACGAAGTAAGTTTGATTGACTTCGAGTGGGTTTCCCAATTAAACAAACTCTCGTTAAGCTGTAAAGGTCCCTATTTTTATCTACAGATAGGGTACATTATACTATGTTGCGATAAAACAATGGCTATAGAAATCATAACTAAATAGAGATGTCTCTGTTTATTGTACAGATCACGTAGGAACACTTTAATTGGCATTGCCATGTTTACTGTTCTTTTCATATGGACCATATCAAGATTCATGCCTCGTCATAGACGTGGCCAACTACCTGAATCACCAGGTAAGTCTAATTGTATCAAGTAGTAGAACAAATGTAAATTGAATTTGCTTGTCTGCTATGCACTTGGAACTTTAGGTCAAGAGATAATTATACATGCAGATTTATAAAATAATGTACAGCTCAGATTTCTCTGTGGAAGACATGAGGATATTTTTGTGTCCTATATACAGTTGTATGTACATGACTGTATGAAAGAAAGGAAAACGAAAAAGAAGGTTAAAATAGGGCATACATGTACCTGTATCTCTCTGTGTATACATGTAGTATAATTAATAATCTACATCTATTGATCATTGCATCCTTGTGCCTTATTTTCTCAGCATATGATAAAGTGTGCCTAAGTGATGTCTTAGTAAAGTGGAAACAAGGGACTGCAGATGGTGATGTAGTGATTTTTCACAAGCCTTTAGAAGCACTGGAAAATCCATACTTACCTTTTGTTGGTAAGTAAGTAGTTGCACAAGGTTGTTAGTAGAATACGTTTTAATATATAAAATACATATGTACATTTGAGAGCCATAATAAATTGTAGCTTGGCAATAACAGAGTTGGCCTTTTACAAGCAACTACATGTAATATGGACTCTTTAAGAGGGGTCTACATGGTAGTATTTGTCTGCACCGCTAACAATTTTATTTAGCAGGCAAAGTTTTCTATAGCCTACATTTTCTGTACACGCTTGTCTGTCCTATTTGCCCAGTAAAACATTTTGAGTTTTGCTAACAAGTTCTAAAAATTGGAAGATGATGTATGAATTATTTTGTATAATTGATATAAAATTTGATATCACTACATGTGTAAATGCTCATATCTTGATTAAGTGGAACAGTAACTTTGGTTAAATGACAATGATATAAAAAAATTGGTATCTACACATACACTGTACTCAGTTTGAAAATACAATTTAAATTAAGGTAACTTAGAAACAGGTGAATTACAGGTACAAAGTAAATTTAAATTAGAGTCTCTTTATAGACATAAGAATCAGAAGCTTCAGTGTTTTGTTTCAATGCCTTCTCTCTACAGGAAATGGAAATGTAGGAGTGGTAGCAACAGACGGATCCTTTCTTCATCTTGCTTTAATCCAGCCTAACATGAACTGGTTAAAGCTGCCATTCTCTCCTCTTGTGACAGCAAAAGCTGCCAATGTACCCAAGGCAAAAGGTACTGTGATTATATTAGATAGTTGAATTGCACTATTTCCAGCTCTCAGGAGGAACGAAAAATAGCAATAGTAATTTTTTTTTTGTATAGTAAATAACTGAAGGACAAATTCGAGGGAAATGGTTTTGAGACTGAAATAACAGGGCATTGGAAATAACCAAGTTGGAATAAATAAATGGGGTCCGATTGTATTAAACTCCACAACTGACAAGGAAAAACAGGAAGACAAAAATGTGAGTCAAGCAAAATAAAATATTTGGCCAGGCCTGAATATCCTTTTCAATCTGTTCTAGACAATCTTTCCTATTTGTTTTCTGTTCTGATAACCTTGAAATTTGATGTAAACTTTGACAAGTACTATCAAATTTTCAAAATAACTCAGTCCGCAAAGTATTTGCATGTATTATGAATAAACTGTGTAAACAGGATACATGTACAATTTACCCACAGATAGGCTGCACGCCGAACTGTGTGTTGACAGTAATTTTGCTTATGATACTTTAACTTTGTTTAATTTGTATGTAGCAGTCTGGGCCACAAACTAGCAATAAGCACAGAACTGAGTATTTTTGGTTCACCATCATCAGTTGTGTATCATTTTGTAGCCACCACATTAGTGTTGTGATGCTAGTGCCAACTGCTTACACAGAGAAAATTTACTTAATCTCCAAACAATACCCCATCAATGATCATGTTTGGGTTCATCTGCTGGCTTTGGTGTGGATCTTTTACTAAAGATCCTATTTACTTTAGTTTCTATTGGTGCGCTTCAAGAAGTTTGTAGCTCGCATCTGAAAGTCGCATGAAACTCAGACTGTGTTTGGGTTAGTGTTCTAAAAGGATGTTTAATCCTCCAAGGTCAGTTGTCCTGTGTGGCCCACACATAGCTACCAAAATGGTATTTAAGTATGTGTGATTTCTTAGTCAAGTGGAAGAAATAGAACCAGTAGTTGTTAGATAGAGATTACGCTAGACAGAAGTTAGTTGGAAATTTTAAAAGATCAAAGACCAGATTCTCTGTACCTCCTTGTATAAAACAAATTGCACTGCAAATGTGAAAAATTATAGTTTACTAAATTATGAATTTCAAATATGCTCCAAAGCCTAGTATATTTCGTTTTGTACAAACACTTATTAAAATTATTTTGATCACAACTATTTATTTATTATTACTTTTGATTAACAGAAGCGACAATTATCGATTTTAAGCAAGGATTGGTTCATCAACTGCAGACATACTCTTATGTAAGTACAATAAGAGGGTAAATTTAACATGATCACTGTACGTAACCAGTTTCGTTGATCAGCCAAGGGTAAATTTTGTGATAATACTCCTCCAATTTTGTCCTTTAATAATTTTAGTTTTTATTTGAGAAGATCTGTTGCAGTGAGGCCACTCAAACCATGAACACTTGACACTTTTCCATGCTTTTTTTTGCTGACTACAGAGTCAGGGTTCTTCATGTTAAAGACCGTGTTTACATTTGTACACATGTACACTGTAAAAAGGTGAATTCTTTTGCACCATATGAAGAGGATTCTTTCTTTAGAACACCAAACTGTATACTAGAGTTTTTGACATAGTTCAAATTCAAGGAGAGGTTACTTTTAAGTGACTCTGTACAATTAAACTAGTAAGAATGATTGTCCAGTTAGATGGAAATGTAAATTGAACATGTCTGTTAAATTTTCTGACCCAGTTGCCAGGAAGGTTCCAGATGCCATTCTTCTTCTGAGTTGCACTTCCTAATTAAAAGCTCTTTATTCTCATCATTCTTCTTTAACTGAATTCTTGTTTACAGAGCCACGGCTGTATCATCATCGAGAATGTGGTGTATGCCCATCGGACTAAGTCCTCTATCTTAGTCCAAGAAGTTGTGGTCGTCAACCATGGGGTTTGTATACAGAGCAATATTTTGTTTTTAAAAATTGTGTGACCAATACAAATGTAATTGATTGTCATTTCTTCAGAAAAAAAATTGTTAGTACAGGTACTACTAAGTTTAAGGCCATTTTCTTTTGGACAAGAACGAATCATGCCACACCCCTCAAAACTGTTTGCATGTAACTCCCAGGGTGAACAAAACTTAGTAACAGTACCTCCCTAACAGCAGTTTAATTCAAGACATTTTTGAATTAGGCAGCTGTAGCGAAATTTGTTGAAGAAGAAGAAAGATATACAAAATTAGATTAGCGTTGATTTCCCTGTTTCCCTTAGAGTCAGATATCATAAAGTGCTTTGTTTGGTATATTATTCATGACTGTTGAAATTATTTTTTATATTTAATTTTTTAAAAGTCAGATTTCATGATCAAAGTCAATATAGTATAGATGCATTTTTTTGAAATATAATACAACACACTAAACAGTTTGGTTTTACTAATCTTACTGGTTATGACGACCCTTGATTTTCAGCATGCTGGAATCAAAGTTTTACTGGCTCATGAAGGAGCAAACTCTTGGAAAGGTTCAACAACTAAAAGTTTAAGGTAATTGCCTTGCTGATTGTCTCTTGAATTTAAATAGTTTTCAAGCACCTACTTTTAATGTAATCAGAGCGAGATGACATGGGTGTCAACTCTTTCTTTGTGTTTAGGTTCATGCTTGCTTCCTTTCACCGTAGTGGTCAATTCGCATTAAACTAGCCAAGAAAAAGATGAGAGATGAGACTTCATTGAACACTCCCCTGAGGGGCTTTTGTGGTCACGCCCAAGTTTGCGTTCGCTTTTGCATTCTTGTTTGCGTCGGCGTTTGCGTTGACGACTTTTCGTTCGCGTTTGTATCCACCTTTGCGTTCACGTGTGCTCTTGCCTTTATGTTCGTGTTTGTGCCAACGTTCGTGCTCGTGTTTCGTTCCCGTTTGCGCTCTTGTTTCGTTTGCGTTTCGTTAGCGTTTGGCTGCATTTCTCTTTGCATTCGCAGTTGCGTTCACGTTGACGTGGTCCATGTTTACTGAACATTATAAGAAAAATCAGCAAAACAAATGAAGGAAACTATGAAGGTGCCGGACTTAGAAACTTTCTAAGCTAGTTACAGTTACAGATACAGTTTTGCGACACTCCTTATCCAAGGTATTTTGTCTTTCAGCTTTGAAAGAACCATGGACCCGTCTAAAGCACACTACACCCTCTCCCACGGGCAGGTTGCCCATGTTGATAAATCAGAACGTGACATCAACGTAACAGTAGCGACTTCAAGAGTTCCAAGTGAGATGACTGTGCAAGGACAAAGGTGTGGGAGGATTTTATACTACGGAAAATCTCACTGCCTGATTAAGGGATGGAGGAAACTGGGTCTTTTCCTTTACATCCTGCCTCACTTTATTGGATGCGATGAAGAGAGGACACACTCCTCTCCCGCTTCATATAGGGAAGGGGTTATCTTCACTTCGGATCTCTCCACCCCCCCCCCCCTCCCCCCACCTGCATTTTAACACCTAAGCCTATTTACGTTTTGTAATAAACAAAAGAACAGTTTCCATACAACGTAAAAATTGCTTAATATATGTGACCCTTTCATTGTAGAATAGCTCTTTGCATGATGATCAAAAGAAACTGTTGCCTTATTCTACATTGTAGTTGCGGCATGTCTCGTTGACAAATTTTGTCCATTTGATGTACTTAAATTTTGTTAATGTGCTTGACATTTTCGTATGCGAGAGAATTTTTTTTAGTATTGTAGTGCCTCTAAGAATATTCTAGCTAGCAACATAATTAACGTGCCTGTTTGATCGAATTTGTTCATAAACGTTTTAGTCCATTTAGCATTGCATTTTTTACGTATGGCTGTATTCCATTTAACATTTTTGACCTTTTACATATGTTTCCGTTTAGCCTACAGTAGGTTTTATATTTAAACTACACTACAAGCAGCCTCATTTACCATTTAGCTAGAGCGGGAAAAATTCGTAGGACCGAAATGTATCCAAAGGTTACAGCTACACAAAGATCGAGTTGAGCGAGAAACAAAAGGGAGCAGTCAAAAAATGGCTGTGCCAAAACATGCACCATTTTCCCATCTTATTTTTCCAGTTTAGTTTGAGTATGAATTTGTTGTTTGTCGTCTATTTCAGTACTGGAATCTTGCGTCACTTGACCGTTGTGCGCACTTCAAGTTTGTTTGGTCATGTGACCAAACCTGCTCCTGCTCCTGTAAACATTGAAAAACTGCAGGAGGAAGCACAAAAGGTATCGAGTAAAGAGTAGTCAATTTCGTTTTGTTTTGTTGTTGTTAACCTGGTCTAGTGAACTCAAAGTTGAAAAACCATTTGTGTCCTATGCGTTTTGTAGGACTGACTCATGCTTACTTCCTAAACATGTTTTCACAAAGATCTTGGTGTACTTTTCGAACATGCGCTTAGGAAGTTTCATTATCACAATTTTTCTTCAGAGGAAAGCCTAAGGTTAAATTTCCAGAATTAATTTTAAGGAGTGACAATCACATATTCTATTTGTTGGTAGAGTGACATGTTTTTCGCTTGAAACAAAAAGTGACTATTCCGGTACGAACTTTCAATTGGATTACATTTTTACTACGTTGTAAATTTCGGTGCTTTTGTGAAATCTTTATCAGTTAATTACTATTTACTGTACTTTTTCTCATCACTTAGGAACTCAGAGCTCTTGTCTCATTAGACAAACCTGAATCATTGAGGGAATCTCACACTACAGCGTGGAAAGAGGTATAGCACTGACATGTACTGCATAGCACTGCCGACAACATCTGGAGATGTGTAATCCCTTGAATTAAAATTAACAACTGCGTCGCAAAGTGGTGAATGGGTGCTTGAGGCATCCAGGAGATACCACTATGAGCAGCCAGCTTCTAGTTGGAGACCGCTCCCATGGCTGGCAAATCCTGGCAACCCAGCCATGAGTCTCCACGTGAAAGGGGGAAAGCAGGCACCCATCACACTAATAAAACAGTGGAAGGAGAGGCAGGGACAGGGGGGGGGGGGGGGGGGGGAAGAACCTCTGAGAAGAGTCCCCTCGCTTGAAACCCTAACACTCCTGGAAAACCCTGACTCGACGCAAAACTACTACAACGCCTTATGACCCAAGAACATGTGGAATCCCGGCGCATGCGCAGATCTAATCGCCGCTGATTGCGAAGGCAAGACTTGCGCTCCTTATTGTTAACTCCGTTAAATTGCATTTAACTGCATTAAATAACAGGGGTAAATATCACGTGATGTAATACCTCAGGTAAAACTGGGAATTACCCTTGGATATCCCCAGTTCCCGGGAGGTGTCCCCAGACAACTAACGAAATGATACGTTGTTTTATTGCCCAGCTGTCCGAGACAGGCCTGTTTGTAGACCCTCACCATGATCCAGATACGCCGTCCGGTCTTGAGGTCAACACCACAATGTATTACGTTCTGTCATCATTTCCATCCCCCATTCATGATGGTGCCAGCGCTCAAGTACACAAAGATGAAATGGAGAAACTCCTTCATATTCCTGATCACTGTTTTGGCGGTCCACCTACTATGTGAGTGTGAAAAGTTTGTCGCTGTCATTGCTGGCTTGTTTGTTTGTTTGTCTTTTTTTCTGTCTAGATGATCTGTCGAAGATTTCTGAAGATCAGCCGATTTGTTCCCAGGGTCATATTTATGTGCTTTAATGTTTCAGTTACACCTTTTATTTATTTATTTATTGTTCCTTATAAAATTAAGGCCTGACAACTTATCACGCATTTTTTTCAGAAACTACCCATGTAATTTAGCCACATGTCTGAGGTCTCGTGCACTCTACCCCGGAGAAATTTGAAAACGGAATTTTCGCTCTGAAAACACACAAATGGTATCCGTCCACACTAACCTGGATAAATTTGAAAACGCAACAATCACCGGTCATTTTGGATTTGCGTTTGAGGGAAAATCAGGCAGAGAAATCACGTGATTATCGTGACGCCATCGTTCTCGAAAAGCTCAGTTTTCTAAATGTTTTCCGTCCACACTAAACTGCAAAGGCAGCGTTTTCAAATTCCTCCAGTTTGAAGAGCGTTTTCGAAAAAATCGAAATAAATTTGCGGTTTCAAATTTCTCCCGCGTAGGGTAGACTGACTCTTTGCACGGTTTGTTGTTTTATGATACAGAAGATAAAATAGTCTGTTCACGCACTCTAACATCCTGAAGGGCGCGAGCAAAAATAAAACACTGCATACATTATAAGAAAGACGAAACTGAGTCATACTGTGGACAAACTAGACAAAAGCATTTTCTACTCCAGGCACTCAGCATCACTTTGGCCCAATCCCCGGACCGAGGCTGGTGTTACCAAAATGGCGGCGTTGTGGCAGAGGTTACTGGAGCAGAATGGCTGCAGTGCACTTGTCAAAACAGGTAACACGTGCCCTGTGAGCTTCCTAATGGGGAGGGAGGGGCATTGTATTTTGTAGATAAGTTTTCGCTGTGTTTCCCTCAGCTCTGTCTTATGTACGGTCAAATTGATGCATAGTTTGTCTGTAGTCAATCTCGTTTTCATTTTCTCCCCGGACTTTTTCTCCTGGAGTGAAAAGGAGACGTGACTGATAGCAATGGTCGACGGAATACAAAGCGAGAGCTCCGCAAGTGTAGTTTTTGAGGCTTGCTGTCTGCTAGAGTTGTGGTCTCCGCCGAGGTGAATTTATAACATCCCATTCCGACCCGTCCAGTTCCCTTCGTCTCATACCATCCCGTCCCGCATCATCCCGTGCCATCACACACTTAACCTCGCTTTCTCTTCATTTTTCTCTTTTTCAAGTAGGAAGGAGGGAGGGTGCAACACTCTCAGTCACGTCTTGTTACTGAAACCGGAGTTTGCTTGTTTAATAGAGGGTCTGGAAGGTCTTGTGAATGTGCCTTGGTTTAATTGTTCTTCTAAATCTGTCATACACCATGATGAGATCAGTTGATAGATATATTTTATTTTTATTTATATTTTCTTCGTTTTCTTTTCTTTTTTTTTTTTTCTTGAAGGTGTCATCGGCATTGTCCAAGCAATCACGCTTAGCTTTGGAGGCCTGCAGTTCTCGGCTGGACACTTTGAATTCGCCGCTAACCCCGCCTCGCTTCACACCAGTATCGTCTTCCGCCATATTCACCTGTATGAAGATATGGATATTTATCTCACGGTGCTGGTGAATGAAGAAACCGGGCATGCAGAGAAACTGCTAGTTAAACCGGTCAAGGGAGGGAAGACTCCTCTGTATGCGTGCGAGGCAGGCTGTCAGTACGACCCTGTAGAAGTCGGGTGGGTAGATTGTCTTGTCACGCAATCTTAATGGATAGAAAATTTGGTGACTAAGAAAGATTTCGTGACAAGCCGCAAAAATGTCTGCGTGGAAAGGTGGAGAACAGCAGTCAGTCAATAAATAGCAAAGCTGCTAGTTGATAAGTTTTGTTCTGCCATTAGAGCAATCTACTCCTGAATGTGGAAAAAATTCGCGTTTCCGTTGGTTTTGTTTTTCGACGCTTAGTGATTGGTTAAAAAAAACTCGCGCCACTTTCTCAACCAATAAGAAGTTAAACCCAAACCAACCGTGACATGCTCGAACACGTTTTCCCGGGCTACGCGCCACTGATTGGTTCACTGGATTGTCCATGTCCTTTGTGATTGGCCAATTTGATGATTTTGGTTTTGCTTCTATGACGCTCAGTTGAGACCATAATTTACTTGAAAGCACTTTCTGACGACTAATTTTTTTCCCCCTTTGATTTTTTAAGTTGATACATGCATACATCCTTTATTGACTTTCCCCAAAGACCAAGCGTTCGAGGTTACTAAGTTGTTTATTATATGACTTTATCGGCCCGTGGGCATAACGGGAGAATAATGCCCTAGAATTAGCCAATCAGAGCGCACGTTACATCGGTTACAAACACAAGCCATATAATAACTATTTATTAATCTAGACAAGTTAACCTATAATCCTTCAACTAAACGAAACAGAGAGAGCGTTTATGATCGGGTGATGTAGCAGCTCTCGTAAGGTCTGACATGAATGGCTTGTTACCCTTTGAGAGAACAATAGAACAAACAACAGAAACAATGCCCCTAGCCCTAAAACGATAACAGCTGCTAACAGTGAAGAGAATTACAAGCTTAAGAGTGTTGCTACGCTTCTGTTATGATCCCGAGAAACAGGATTATGCCTCAACCACGTAATAATTAGGTAAATGAAATGGACTCACTACCCTTGCGAATGTGAATTTGCTCCAAACTGGAACAAAAACCGCTTATTGTGTATAGTCGAGAGAATATGAATCATAATCTCTTGGTATAGTACAGTACTTACGGTATATACGCCATGAACTAGTGTAACAAGAATAGTGACAAAAACCACTCAATGTTCATAGTACAGTGTTTATGTAGCTTTGCTTTCGTAAACTATTGTTTTCTCTTCAATAACTGTGTCACTTTCGATTTCAGTGAATCTGAAGTGACCTTCCCAGTGCGCATGACCAGGCCTGTCACACCGCTGCTCTATATATCGCATAACAAATCGGAGCTGCTCGAGCTCAGGAAACACGTGTTTATAAAAGATGCTCATGAAGGTAAGAATAACCTGCAAGAATTGTTCGTATTTACTGATGCTAAGGAGATCACAGCCAACATAGTCTCTCGTGGTTGCAAACTACCAGTCTTTCTTTGGCCTCGAATATCATTTCTAAACGTGGGATAATTCGATTGTCTTGCTTCCGCCGTCCTTTGTTAACCACAACCACGGGTTTGGACTGAAGGAGAAATCTCCCACTATATTTGAGCAATTCAAAATTAATCATTATTATTGAGGTAAATCCGACCGTTTTGATTGGTTCTTTCTTGGTCGGGATTTTGCTAGCGGACCATTTCCATGGAAACAGTCATAAGCCGGCGTGATTTTCAGAAAGTTGCGAGAACACTTGCGGCACATTCGGAAATCGCTCGTCAGTTTGCGATTAGGATCGGAGATCCCATATTGCTTACCAGCATAACTGAGGAAACTCTCGGTCTAAGATTATTGTGTCGTGCGGGATTCTGCGATGCATAGTTTGACGTGACTTTGAGTTTCGTTTTCTCCACAGAGTCTCTCAAGAACCACCACATTCACCACCGATCCGGTCTGCCTGCAAAGTTTTGGGTTACGATCGCCTTTTTAATCGTTGGCTTTCATCTTTACCTGGCCAAACTAATTTATTCAGAGTGCTTCAAAGAGAAGGACATTGTGCGATCGAAGATCTACATGAGCTGACATCAAGAAAATATAGATGACTCTGGCGAGAATATAGATTAGTGCTGCGTGAATAAGGGAACACAGTCCTAATCAAAGTGTCTCCCAGGAATGGGGGGAAGGGGATCCGAGGGATGGGCGGGGGCGGTAACTAGTTATGATGTTAAGGTTTGTTTTTGATTTTTGCAGACAATGGCCACTTTTTAATAAAGAAAAATATGGAGTCTTTTGGCTGCAAGGGGTTGATGGGTGCTTAGCTTTTACTGACCTACAAGAAAGGATATATGTAAAAAGAATGTATATGCAAATAATATCCCTAAGGCCGGGGAAATGGGTATCTGAAATAAGCTTACAGTGGAAGTTCACATGAAGGAACTGAATGATTTTAAGAAATTGTCCGCGCTAATTACACTGCGAAACCGTTTCGATGTGTCAGTGAGCTTGTCCATCGCCTACGAAATGAATCACAGTGGGATTGAGACGCAAACTTCTCTCACGAATATCACTTACCGCATCACGCACCCTACTAGAACTCGTAGTTCACCGGGCGGGCGACAGAAGTATTGAGACACTTCACTGTGAAAATCTATTTTCAAGCGTCTGGAAAAAGTCCTCGTCCTCCCAAACAATTTTTTTTTACCTCTAAGACTGCGTGAACCACAGCACCTTCACAGCATTTAATTGAATGGTGTTGGGGGAGGGGTATCCAGAAATATCGTTAGATGCATTTGGATAGTGTTTATAAGTATGGTGTAATGCCCTTTAGAACGTTGGATAAACATTCCTTGTGTCGTTTTAATCTAGATAAATTAAGCAGTATTTACAATGTCGGAGACGTAGTGATCTGTTAGGAAATATTTATAAATAAAACTCAAAGAACTTTCGAAATGCTCTGTAAGAATCATTGTTCAAATCTACCCTCGCAGTCATTTCTTATTGGCTCCGGTTTTCAAAAGCATCGAGTTATCCTCACCGGTCACATGGAGACCTTAACAATATTGAACACAGACTGGAGACAACATGGTTCACATAAAAAATTGACATCCTCGAAGAGTCCTTGAAAAAAAAAAGGTAATGTTTTCTCGAAATTCCTCAAGTTTTTACCGGTAGTCCGTAAATTTTGTTGAGAAGTCTTTAAAACTTGAGACAACAGGATAAACAACTAATTCAAGGAAAACGTTTTAAGTCTCGAAAAGAAGATTTTGATGATGTTTATATGTGAAGTACCTATCAGTTAAAATAGTCCAGCCTCACTGAAGTCTTCAGTATTCTATACTTTGTGCGTCCACCGCGCTACCTAAACAAGTTTTACAAATTTCTGGATCAGTTTTTCCCCCTCTGTCTGATTCTCAGGTAGACCCAATCTCAAGTCGTTTTTTGAGCCCGCGTCCCTTTCTCCTAGGAACAATTTTCAAACGTCATCGCTTCTGCATGCATTGCGTGCCGTTTATTTTTTTATGATGCCCAGGTAGATCCAATCTCAGGGCGTTTTTTGAGCCCGCGTCCCTTTCTCTCCACACCACACCACACGTTCGGAGGAAGACTAACAACCGGACTGCCAAAATGGCGCGATATCGAGCTGGATATCAGTTACCTGTAAAAGCAATTTCGTTCTCAGAGCCCACGTGTCTTTTGGTCAGCGCCAAGACACGGAGAACTGAGAACTCACAATTAATTGCATTATTAT
Source organism: Orbicella faveolata (assembly GCF_042242905.1). Taxonomy (NCBI): domain Eukaryota; kingdom Metazoa; phylum Cnidaria; class Anthozoa; order Scleractinia; family Merulinidae; genus Orbicella; species Orbicella faveolata. The sequence continues at coordinate 5,894,747 of NW_028301576.1, forward strand.
ACAACCATATCCGTGAAGGCGACAATCTTAAGTGGGGTGAGACAAACATTACAGCCATAATAACATTTATTTTTGGAAGAGAGGATATCAAATTTGCTGAACGATTTATCCCTCAATTGCCTTACTATTGAGGCATCGTGGCAAATATGTTTGTATGAAACGATGCCATTGTCCACACTTAGGCTCTGATTATCCTTTTGCTGTGTTCAAATGGGATTCTATGTCTTCGTGGCATTTGTACATGTGGGGAAATCTAACTGTCACTTTATCACATGTATACTGTATTGCGCCCTCTAAGTTGCACGCAAAAGGTTCGTAAGAGGATGAATTTATATCTGCAGGGGGAGGATTGTGAAAATACGATTTAAAAAAGGTGCATACGGTCCCTAGTTCTATAATGAAATTTCGAGGAAAATTGGGCGCGATATCTCTGTTCAAAAGAATTACGCTAATGAGCTATTGTTTGTTAGGTGAAAATACGGTATAATGTCTGTTTCAACGTACTAAAGATTGTCACCTTCACTGATACTGGTTGTATAATAATGCAATTGATTGTGAGTTCTCGTGCAAATTCTGTTATGAAAGTCTTTTGTTGAAAAAGGTTGTTCAAAAGTATAAATGATTGTCGTTTCGTGACAACGAATTTTATTTCGACAAAAATGAAAATACATTTACAGCCTATGAATGTCAAAGGAAAGTATTGTTTATCTTTTGATGATTTTGAATGTTAATACATATGTAAATGTTTTTCTTGAACGTTCCTCACGTGCAAATGAAGGTCATATTGGTGTTAATGAGACCATAATGAAACAAATTTGGACACAAATGAATGGATATTTTCTGTATTTAACCTGGCAAACTGAACACACGCAAACGATAATATTCTGTTGCTAAAACCTATTTTCACTAGAGTTACGAAGTTAGTCATAACAATTACAATTTCCTCAAATGTGATTGGTGCATCAACTGGTGTATTTCAGTGCTGTAATTAATCTGCAAATTTGTAATCGGACCGTGTAATCGGACAGTTGGCTGTAATCGTACCGTTACATGAGCCAATCATTTTAAGTCCTCTCTGGCCTAAATTCATCAATAACAACATTGATTACAGCCACTATAGTAACCAGTTCAAGAGACTGACTTTGTAAAATTCACGTAGGGGCCAAACCACCCCCGAAATGTGTCGTCAGTTCTTGGGTATTTCACATTATTTCGCATTACTTAAAAAGGATTGGCTCTTTCTCTACCAAACTTGGCAGATGAGCGGGAGACCTATTGCCAATTATATTTATGTGAAAAATGTCAATAAATGTCAAAGTTGTGACGTCACAGTGATGACGTCATGTTTTTTGCCACTTTTGAAGTTTTCAATATGCATATTTTTTACAATGTGTTCGAAAGAGCACATCAAGGGGAGTTGAAACCTGAAAAATTTTTGTTTATATCCCAAAAATTAAATGAAATATGGCATTTTTAAATATGAAAAATAACTCTGCAAAATATGGGGCCCCCCCTTGAGAAAAATCCCCAAATTAGAGCCGTAATCTTGTTCCAGCAAATGCAGCTATGTTGCACATGTGATTTGCCAGATGACTAAAGCAAAATTAAAGAAGAAAATCGGAACAAAAAATTACCCATCTAGTATTATTGCGTCAAAATTAGTTTTGTTACGTCATAACCTGTGACGTCACCCGTTTTTTTTACTGTTAATACCATCCTAACAAAGCCGAAAATCAAATTTCTAAAACCATGCGATTTTTGACAACATCAAGCTTTCTATTTTTCTAGACTATCGGCCTTCCTAGAACAAAACTGAAAAAATAAACCAGAGAGACTGACGTAAGAAGGACAGTATGGTTAAGCAAATTCCGGGGGGACAACAAAAAATATTTAACATACCATATCTCAAAATATAATCATCATAGCAAAAAACGGTTTCCGGCATTTTACTCCTCAAGTCATGGCCTTTCCAATGACATAATCTTTTTATCGGATTTTACAAAAAATTATAGCACGTTTTGGTGACGTCATCAATTATGACATCATAATATGACATTTTGTCACAACTTCCAAATCAAAATAAACTGGAGAACAAAGAAAGCTCATCTGCTAAATAAACTTGGTTCAGAAATATATAAACCAAGCAAATATAGCTTCATGAAACATTAGGGAGGTGGTTTGGCCTCTACGTGAAATTGTGAAGGTTTAGTTTCCAGTGACTGTTTAGAAAGGAACTTAACAGCCATTTTCCAAGCTATTTCCATATTCTTAATTATGTACATACAAACAAACTTGCATAAACTTGATTGAAGCTCCCCAATAAGTAGGTTTTTCAGCAGTACGAGACTAACACTCCCCAAACTTCGGTGGCAAAAAGCTGTTATTCGAAACATTAATTTTCAATCCAAAGCAGAGCTAAAACAAAATGTGTTCAAATAAATACGATGTTTCTTAAGTCACAATTTGTTTGTTTTACTGGTATTTTATTATATTTTGTTTCTTGGAGTCCCGAATAAAGTTGTCCCGGGAAGGCGAGTTGTCCTTAGGAGAGCGTTTACAAGGTAGGTAGGGTTACAATTTTGCGAGTACTTTTAAATTGAATGGGACCATTCGGTAACCCTATTATTGTTGACCACCGGTTGGTTACTATATACCGAGTTCGGAAGCTGGCCTGCTATTATGCACCATATATTCTTCATTATGCCGTAACGACAATAAATCCCTTCATTGATCAGTCTGGGGGGTAGGCCGGTTCACACAAACACTCGTGCCTCGCTTATACTTTCACGATCGTGTTGCCCGCGGGGACATTTAACATTTGACAGATTTAACCGCCAATGCGTTTTGTTATGTCTTCGATGTGACGGCAGACGATATTTGCATGTTAACTCCGAGTTCAGTTTTCTGAACACAGTTTAAAGATCATGGAAAGGTAGATTGATAGATATAACAGTGACTGGTGTAATAGAGCTATGTAAACTGAGGTATATTCATTCTTAGGCTGCCTTTACCGATGCTTTCCATATGCGGTGAAAACACTGAAAACAAGTTACCGCAGAAAAGTTTAATTTAAATAAGTTCAAGGCAATGACCAGCCAGATTGCTGCTCATGCATGAAGCTGGTAATTTGCAATTCTAATACAGCATTTATCTTAGACGTTCTGTGGTGTTTTGCACCAAGCGATATACTTAAGACTGTATTCGACATATTAAGCAATAGTTGAGAGTTTCTCCTAAAATTATTGTATAGGATCCTTGCAACATCTAGTCAGCTGCTTTAACAAAAGTCGCGTTTCCAACATGCGTCGAGCATTGAATACATTACAGGAATAGGAAGGTTCAGCTCCTTCATTGGGCAATGCCGCTCGGTCTGAACTGTATGATATGGGTGCGCAGCCGATGGTAAGTTGATTACATGTGTTCTAATTCCTAACTGCTACCAGTTGCTACATTGCTATATACTGGCGTGAATTGAAGTTACACGAAGAGAAAAGAAAAGCAATTTTTCTGGCGTCGCACTCTGTAGCAATAGTTCATTTCTCGCAACTCGCAATAATCACGCGAGTGTGTGCGTGTTTTCTGCGAGTAGCGTCACGAATACCCTGGTAACGCCTGTTTGCCTGGTTCCCAAGCTCTTCATTTGCTGCAAATTTAATTTTCCATCAAATTTTTGAAAACGGCCTTGCCATTTTCCTCGGTTGAGCTTCATCTTTCCCAACGGACCAACAGGGTTATCAAACCTGTCAATAACATGGGTTGTTTGGGATCGAAGGAAGACAAGGATTCTAAAGAAGAACCAAACGAAAAACCAACTTTCAGCTGGCAAGTTTCCTCTTGTCTAGATTAATTGCTGCTTACTAACCACGGACCATCGCCTGTCAAGTCTAACTTTTAAAATACATCCTCTTGTCGTTTAGGGAGAAAAGACAACGCTTAGACCCTAAAGACTACACCATTGGTGATCTGACGGGCGAAACGGTAGCGAAAATGCCCGGAGAAATCAACGGACAACAGTTTATCATTCAAAACAATAAGGTAAGAATATTAATTTTATTAACAATTCCAATCTCCTACTGTATAGTTTATATCGGAAAAAGGGCTTTTATGCGAGTCAAACAGAGAGTCTCCGTCTTTTAACATTCACTGGTAAGCTTTCTGCAGTGAAATTAGTAATCGTGTAAACAAGTTGTAGAAGCAAAGAGCAGTTGATTATCGCTTTTCGGTACCTCTGTATGCAGCTGGTCATTGACCAGCTGGACCGAGTTGTTCAAAAGCTGGCTAACGTTACATCAAGAATTAAAAGTTACCTAAGACGTTCATTTTTTTGTGTTTAAATTATTTTCTATCATAATTTTGATTTATTTATCTATTTTTCTTCCATAAAGCCTATTTTTCAAGTTCACCCAAACTGTCACAACTTTTTCTGCGATACGATAGAAACAGGGTTGGAGAGAGGTATATGAGAGGAGTAGTAATTGGCTAATATGAAGGATTTTGAGAAGCTTGCTTGAAATTGGGTATTTGGGAGTTTCAAAAATGTGAACTCTAAATGTTCTTTTTCCCCTTGAATCATTTTTGAAATATCAGTGTTGAAGAAAAAAGGCCTGTCTGATGGAAGTGCATTTTGCAGTCAGGGCAATAGATTGTAATATGTATGGGTTATGGACCAAGTGTGAGTTCAAGATGGCTGGATATTGGCCAAGTTCTTTTTTTGTGTGTGTGTGTTTATGGACCGAGACGGAGTCGAGGTCCATAAACTCGCAAAAAAAGAATGAGGCCAATATCCAGCCATCTTGACTGAACAAGCTTGTTATATGGCTTTCACGGAAATTTTTTTTGTGGCGGGTAGTCTCGAGCAGGCAAGATAGCTCCATCTTGCCTGCTCGGGTAGCCAATCACAGTGCAGGATTTGATTCATCTTGCCTGCTCACGGAGCTAGCCATATAATAATGCTAAATAATGCCCAATTGGCAAGCAAGTGTTTTTGAGAAAATTTCTGGGGAATGCAAATTATGGATGAAGACTTACTGTAATCAATTAAATTATTGTGATAGTTTAATTTTGAATTGGTTTTAAAATCGTGGTAATATATTTAGGGGGGCTAGGTGATGAGAATTATAGCTTTTGGGCCAGAAGGTTATATAACCTTTCAGTTTGTCCAAAGGGCAGGCCAAAAAAATTGTTTTTCTTTGCACCCTGTATATCTACATTGTTTTCCTACTTTCCACTTTTAAGAGCTTGCGTTTTGTTTGCAGAACTGCAATATTTTCATTATGGATCATACAGATACTGTAACAATTGATGACTGTATTAACTGCCAGCTGTTCATTGGACCATGTGCTGGGAGGTATGTACTGTAGCCTGTCATGTAGGGTGCAGTGATGACAACAACAGACCATATCATACAGTGTCTTTCCTTTCATCTAGGGTCATACATTTTCAAGTGGAGCTTTTTATACTAACAAATGTCCTGGAAAACATTAACTTGGATCACTGGCAACATTAGCAGGATCAAAGCATACCCTTAAAAAAAAAAAGAAACAAAATATAAAAAAAAAAAAGAAATAAAAAAATTACAGAAGAAGAATGAGCAGTATGACCTTCCAACAGTTTGATGATTCAAAGAGTTTAATATACATCTTTATTTAACATTTTTGATTTATTTGCCATGCAAAAAATATAACTGAAGCTAACTACAGACAGACACTGTATGGATCAAAATAATTTACGGACAAAAACTGGCAAGGAGACAGAGAGATAATTATAAAGCTTATATAATTATGTGATTTGGCCTGCCCGATAAATATTTTAAAACTTAAGCTTGGTCCTCACTAGCAATGCAAGCATAGGCATAAACATAAGCATAAAAAGCTGATGTGCTAGTGAGGACAGCCATGACGTAAGCATAAGCGTAAACTTTCTTATGCTTACACTTATGTTCAGTGAGGACATGGTTGACATAAGCATGAAGAGCTCGCTGATTGGCTGAAAGTCTTTCACTGATGCTTATGCTTATGCTTATGCTTATGCTAGCAAGTCCTCACTGGACACAATAACGACGTAAGCATAAGCATAAGAAGAAGGCAAGGTTTTGATATTCTTATGCTTATGTCGCGGCCGTCCTCACTAGTGCATAAGCTCTTTTTATGCTGATGCTTAAATGCTTGCATTGCTAGTGAGGACCGAGCTTTAGTGGAATACAAATTAAAAGAGTTGATCTATTAAGTGATAGCCAAGAGTAATAGTAATAGAAGAGTAATAATATTATTATTAGTACTAATTTTCCATAGTCATAAGGCAGTATTGAATGTCACTGTAAATAAAATATTTCATAACTGTACATCTTGGTTCAAGCCCTGGAAGGGCTCACTTTGTTGTGTTCTTGGGCAAAAGACTACATTGCCTCTTGAAATTTTACCAGTCCAAAGGAGTGAATCATTAATTAGTGCCATGGTTTACCTTGGTATGGACTTGGTGTGACTTCACCTACATGTAGCTCACCTTACTTTTTAAATGCATGAATTCATACTTGCACAGTAGCTGACACTGTTGTAAATTTTTTCTATTAATTTTGTTGCTTTGTTTTATCATTATTCACAGTGTATTTTTTAGAGACTGTCAAGATTGTAAAGTTGTGGTAGCATGTCAACAATTTAGGTGAGTGAATGTACGTCAGTCTGCATACCATATTTTCTCCATTATATGCCAGGTCTTGCAGGTATATTTGAGATTTATTAAATTGTATGTAATGTACAGTAAATCATAAGATATTTGTCTCTTAAAATATTGAATAAAAACTCTATAAACTCCAGGACTGGATCACCAAATGCCAAGTTTGGAAATGCTGGGGTTCACTTGTGAAACTACTGTACATGTATATATGCCTGCATGTACAGTTGAAAGCCACTATTTTGAACTCTCAGGGGAAACACAAAATAGTTAAAAAAAATTGAAATTAGTAGTAAATGACTGACAGGCAAATCCAGGGGAAATGGTTTTGAGTTTGAAATAATGGGGATGGAATTTGAACTAAATGAGTTTGAATTAGCAGGGTCTGACTGTAGATAGCTAACTGTCATAGTCTCTAAGAGGCTCTGTCAGATGTGTTTTTATTTAATTTATAACGTTGACTTTCTTTATACCTATCCTTTTATTAGAACTCGAGACTGCAAGAAAATGGACTTCTTTCTATGCTGTGCTACTCAACCAATCATTGAGTCATCAAGTGCGATGAAGTTTGCCTGTTTTCAATTCTTCTATCCTGAGCTAGAAGGTGAGACACTAATCTTTTGCTCACTTTTGCAGCATTTTGCTACTGTATTGTAGTTGTCTCCAGTACACTAGGGTCATAGCTACAGCTTAGTAACAAGCAAACTGAGGCACTTGCCACAGTCACAGTCAAGTTTTTGTTGTCTATGTAGTCATCGTAAACACCCTACGTACCATGGAAGAGAATTTAACAGCCTCAGTCATAATTTTTTCATGGACATTGCCTCCATCATATATTTTTTTTCAATTGGACATGGCATCAGTCTTATTTTTCTCCTGCTATGCTCCGGTACACTCTGCAAACGTGGAATAAGCTAGTTACAAAAAGTTCATATATATTACATGGACATGTGTCTGAAACAGGGTACTGTTTAGTGGCTTACAATATCACAATTAACTTAATTCTGACATTTACCTGGTAATTTTGGGCAGTTTTGTATTTTATGCTTGAAATTACCTCTCATCCTGATCGGATCATAGTTAATACAAGTGATATGTACAATCTAACCGTGAAAAGGGCTATTGATTGTCCATGACCTTACAGATGTTTTATATATTACAGGTCAGTTTGAGGCAGCAAAACTAAGTGTTTTTAACAACAACTGGGGTAACATTCATGACTACACACCAGCTGCAGGAGAACGAACCTGGAGTTTATTACCTGAGGTAACTATATATCAGAAGTGACAAATTCACTCCTTCATGTACAGACTGTACCTCCACTCGCTCACTCATCCTCATCGTCCTGGCTGGGACATAAGACCATCACGACATTACTCAATCTCCACTTTTCGCAGTCCCTGGTGATCTTTTCAGCCTGCGCCCACACCAAGGCAAGCTCTTTGAGGTCTGCTGTCACAGTTCTTCACCAGGTGGTCTTTGGCCTTCCTCTGTGCTGCTTGCCTTGAGGGGACAATTTACCTCCAAATTAATGACTGGTAATCTCCAACTCTAACCAGTACTCCATGGAGGCAAAGTGCCTTTTTTTGTCCTACTACTATCAGTTAAATTCTGGGCTTTGAACATTATACAGTACAATAAGATTTATTAGGTTTCCTGAGAGGATCTTCATACCTCATTTACCAAAAAATATTACCCTTAAAAATTACATTGTGCAACTGATTTAATGAAAATTACTAATAAATGAAAATAAATGTCACTTAAGTTATGAAAAATTGATGCAGAATCAACAACAGTTTATTGGTTTGAATAAAAAACTACTACAAGTGTAGATGAAATATGCTACAGGTGCATAAACTATTATTAATATGACACAGTCAAATGAATTTCTTTTTGAGCCAGTTGCTTAGTCGAACAGATTTCAAATTCATGCTTGTGGTAGATAAAGGTAGTGCCAGAGTGAATGTAGGACCACTTGAGTTGTGATAATGTAAGCAAGAATTCATCTAAAAAAATATTGTGATTAAAACCAAATTCTCCTCTGTAGAGTTAAAGAAAACATAGGAGAAAATTGTGAGTACATGTAAGAAGAATTTACCTGTTGGCGGCTCTTGACATCTCCACAGGCTGCATCTACACATGTTCATGAGTATGTAGATGTACCAGACCAACTGTCTGACAGAAATATTTCAACAAGTGAAACCATGAGCGTTATTCCACTTACACTTGGAACAAGAAGAAAACCGTTTGATGAGGTTAGTACCCAATCAAATGCATGGACGCATGCACGCCATTCATGTAGCTTGTGTTTTGTTATAGTTCGATCGATAGAGTGTGTTTTCTGTGATAATGTAATTGTAAGTGACCGGTTTTTGATTATATGTATTAAATGGTAATCATAGAGGTAACAGAGACAATTACAATGGTGGCAGAATTTAACGGATCAATTAATGCGAGGGAACAAAAAGCGTAATATTTAACACTTATAATTGCTTTTACAACCGACTCTGTGATTCGTTTAAAAGACCATCACCACCTATTCAGCCAACGAGATGCAAAACCAATCGTGACTTGCATTTTTAAGCGCTTGGTGCCCGCTTAACTTGGGATGCATAACTTTGGTTAGAATTCTGATTAAATGAAAAAATCTTTACTTAAAGCTTATCTCAGGTCATCATTAGCTAAAAAATAAAACGTGAGAGGAATTCTATTCTCAAGCTAAGGCTTTTGTAATTTGTCGTTGCTGTTTGAAACGTTTTTATGAAGGCGTGTTCAAGTCATTTTTCCTGGTCACATTTTATTCTTCGATCCATTTGGCTGATTCCCTGCCTGTTTGGAATTGCACTGTAGCCAGTGTGAACAGGCTAGTGCAGAATATGGTGAGCCGATCTTTTTTCGTTACAGATTGCGCTCACTTCTCTCCACTCTTTTCAGAGAGGCTCAGATAACTGGCTAAATGCAAGCGATTGTTAGGGCTCAACAATTTTGGTGTGATTTATGTGCATGACTACAGTCACAGACGTTTGCGTGACTCATTTGCCTTTACTTCAAGGCTGGTCACACAAGTACATGTATTCCTTTGTAGTTACATGTATTCCTATCGCAAGTTTGATTATTTTTATTGTGTTATTTCTTATTTTGTAGTCTTGTCTGGTGGTATTTTTCCATGATAATAACACTAAAGCAAACATCAGGGGATTGCTAGTTGAACAAGAGCATAAGGTATGTTACCATTTAGTTGCCAGTTCGAATTTTTACCTCTTTCCTCATCGAGAATTTAGTTGTGTATCAACTCCAAAGTAGATCTGCAACCTTTTGCACATGGTCTCTCTTCTTTCCGCCCTTAAGAGCGGGAGACCCTGGAAAGGAGGTTGCTTGATCTAGTGAACGAGGCATAAACTGTACGTAATTACGAGACATTGAGTCCGTTTCCTTGTTTTTTTTCCTGTGTAAGCCTCGACTTTACAGCAGTTTGAAGCTCAAGTGTGCAAGGCTTTTGAAAAACACTCTAAAAAAGAAGATTGCGGTTAACCAAATTACCAGTCGATAGCTAAGATGATGTATAATCCTTCGTGACATACTCGAAGACATACAACAACGACAAGTATATTCTAATACTTTGACTTTATTTGTTTGCCGGATAAAGCAAAGCTGTAGCAGGGGTAGGGGGCAAGGAACCACTGTAAGGCACCCCCCTGATGCGGCTCACGGGTGGGGTGGGAAGTTATTGAAAATGGATGCTGCTAAGCTAAGAACGAGCAGTGAAACGATACAAAGCTGGCAACCTCACGCAAACAAGCGAATCCAGTACTGTACAGAAAAATTAGGCATTTAATAGGGGCGGTATTTTTGACATGAACTGTGATGACACAGTGCGTTTGATCGCTATCGAATTTGCGATCACAAATTGCCAGCAGTAGTTCCAGACTTCCGCGAAAACGTATACGAACTTCGCAGGGCTGTAAAGTTTTGACACGATGAGAATACAGTTGACAGCGAATCAGAACTAACCGTACCTAAATACAAAGAAAATGCCCTTGAGGATTATTCTGGACTTTTGCACGCGTCTTTCGTCGTTCTAAACTCCATTGTGTCATTTTAAAGTTAGCCAGCGACGTACCGCAGTCACTTCTCTAACAAATTTTACTTAGTAGCTATTATGATTTTGTTTTCTCTTTATGTCTGTAGAGATCGCAAGTATTAGTCCAAACCAAAGAAGTAACGATGAAACCCGAAGATGTAGCGAGAATATTTGGATCTGAGGACTACAAAATTGCTGCAGACAAAGGTTTGTAATTTTCCTTGGATCGTAAGACCCCGGGTGAGGCCCCATTAGGGGAGCGGGGGTAGCGTCTAAGTATCCCACATCCCCTTGATTTTGTTTGGCTTAAATACCCCGTATCCCGTTTATTCCAATAGACCAATTTCGATATATTAAAATTCAGCCTAACACAATAGACCTCAGCACGAGGCTCCGGGGAATAAACCCCACAAACTCTGTAGTTATTTCCCGGAGCCTCGCACTGAGGTCTATTGTTTTAGGCTGAATTTTAATATATCGAAATTGGTCTATTGCAAAAGTTACTGATTTTGCTACTCGATATCCTGTTTTATCTAATCTAAATATCCCATTTTACCCACAAATATCCTGTATCCCTTTGATTTTTTTTTTTTTACCCAAATATCCCGTATCCTCAAAACCCCTAATAGAGCCTCGAATGTGGAAGAAATGTACGGGCTCAAGGCGCAAGCTACAAATTTGGCTACATACCATGGAGTCTTCGCACACGCTCGCTTAAAACTCGCGCCCTTTATTTGAAGTTTAATATTTGTTGCAGAAATCACCTTCTCAAACTAATTAGTAACTCTTCAAAATCCAGACCGTGACGGTGTCGGGACATCTGCTTTTGATTAGCATAATTTTTTACGATTTTATTCCTTCGTTTTCTCCTTCGTTAAAGTTTCGAGTGAGAAGATATATCAAACACTCAAGACAGTGCTTGACCACTTTACCAAACACCTCGAAGTTCGACAAAACTACTCCGCTGCGTATCGTATTTTCAACTCTCTTCTCGGTGTTTGGAAATGTGGTCAAACACGGTCTTTCATGTTTGATATATTACTTCAAACTAAAGCTAAGGAGAAAAACGAGAAATAAAATCGTAAAAATCTGTGCTAATTAAGATCAGATATCCAAACACCGTCACGGTCATGATTTGCTTTGATGAAACTTGATGAATTATTAATGTGTTTGAGAAGATATATCACACACTCAAGAAGTTTGAAGTTCGAAGTTCGTAGTTCGTCAAAAATATTCCGCTACGCGTTGTATTTTCAATTCCCTTCTTGTTGTTTGGAAATGTGATCAAACCCAGTCTTTCTTGTTTGATATATTACTTGCAATTTAACTTTTAAGAGAAACTTACTAGAGTAGTATTTTTTTTTTTTTTATAACAGACCGCATGGAGGAACTTAAAGTTTTATACAGATACGCCATGGATAGCGCAGCTTAAAAAAATATAACCTAAACCTTTCAAGTTTGTTGTTCGTCATCTGTCTCAGTCCTCACAGCCACTAATCTTCAAAGGGAAAATAATTATTGATTTTTTATTTTAAAATTTATAAATCGTTGGCTGTGGACCGCAATTCTCTCAGTGTCTGCTGTAAGAATAAGGCTACCCGTTCTCCTTTTCTCGGTTGCTGCTCCTATAGTGTAGTTATTAATTATTTGCAAATCCTCTGAAACTAAAGTAGTAATATATAAGTGAACTTGTCTCTTTTTTTCTCTCCCAGGACCAGTCATCGGCCTGGAGTTTAATGGAAATAACTGCGTACAGAGTACAAACGATGCTGTCAAAGAAGCCTGCCGCAATTCGCTTTCCAACATTTACGTTTCTTCCAGTCCCGAGAAAGCGTCACAAGATATAGATGCCTTTTACAATTTTGTAGATATGTCCATGAACTAGTCGAAGGGAAGATATGTAGCATATTTAATTTCTTTAGGTCGCCTTGCAGTTAGCGTCATCGCGGCCCAACACAGCACAGTTCTAACAAAGAAACGAAACGGAAACTGCCGGCAGACGTATATTTTAGGTATAAGTTAGTAGATATTGAGTAATTTATTACCGAGGTTGTAGGTTCAAGTAGCAATCCGAGGCACCATGCCGATATTATATATGACAAGCTTCGCTCTACTTCTGACATTCCTGAAAACTCCTAAATTTGAAACCTTTTCTTCTGAGGCCCTGGAAAACTCCGTGAAAATTCTCTTTTACCACTTTCTCCTGGAAAATTCCTGGACTCTTATAGTTGCACCGGAAGAGCAAATGAAAGATGCCGACAAAACCCTTTCTACAAACGCTTAGTAAAGTCCGATGCTTGAAATAATTTTCCGTGTTCAAGACCTTGGAATTTTTTCCATCATGGGTTGAACCTTTTTTGGGGCTATCGCGTCAGTAGGAAATTTATTAGATTAAATCTTCGAGACCTTTCGAGCTGGAAAAGAACTCGGTATGCGATTAGGGAAGTATGTTTACCTCTTCGCGCTATTATCGTTTTTCGTTGTCGTTTTAATTCGTACCTAACTGATTTTGGCAATGAGAAGCAGTTCTGTTCAAATTTCAGTAAGTTCAGCCTAAAGTTAATTTTTATTTTTCTATTTTTAGAGTCAAACGTGACTTCAAGGACAGTCGCGGAAAGTTTTTTTTAGTAGTTGTTTTTTGGAATAACAATTTGATAAGAAAATTAATTGCCTGTCGCGTGAAGTTAGGGAAAACATTAGACTAAGAATATTTATAATGTCAAGCAAGTGTTATCCTAGCTATGGGATAACAAGTAACGTTTTCGGTTACAATACTGACTTTGTATTGAAAGACGTTACGTGGCAACCTGAAGTAAGTTCTTCAGGTACCATGCTGAAAGGACAGTTGCCCGAGTCCTGGCACTAGTTTTTGATTGGATAAAAATAATCTAGAAATTCGTAAGTGTGCCTGTTGAAGCAACTGTTGACGAGGAAATCGTTGAATATGATTGTTCAACCCAGGAGAACCTTCGCTGCGAGATCTACGGAATCCTTCGAAACAATGTCAGTTTGAGAAATAATGTAAATATTGTACTTGGCGAAATGAAAAGCAAAGACTTCCCCTGAAGATGAATATTTCATTTGAGCCCGCGTTTATGTGCAGAATTATCCAGTGCCTTATCAGCGAGGTAAAAATACGAAGTTCTGTTTAACGTGTCACGCAACCTGACGTCACAACGAACGAGGAGAGGAAAGATTGTGTGACGAGACAAGTGAAGTCTTCATCGTAAGCTGTCACTGAGAACCACAAGCCATTAAAACTAGCAATAATTTATTACACTTCCACGTATCATTAATTACTTTCCATTGAACTAACCGCTGGAAAACAATTTAGGTAACTTCGTGTATTGTAAGGAGAAGTTGTTAAGTCGAGACTCCAGCTGAGAGAGAGGTGTCTCAGGTATTCTCTTCACGACTCGGGTAAGCTCGAATCAATGAGCCGAACACGAGGCAAGCTTCGTAAAAGCGACCTTGGCATAAAAATGTACGCGCGAATGGAAATAAAGAGCTGTTAGCTAGGTTGTTTTGTTCTTTGCTTTCTTTCGTTTCTTTGGTAAGGGTCCCTGTAGGTCTGTATCTGACGAGTATTCGGTTACTCTTTTCTTCACACTGCTTTTCTTCCTCTCGCCATCCCTACACAATGAAAAAAGCCGAGGATTAGTGCAGAGATCGCGTAACAGCCTGGGCTCTAACATATCACCCCAGCACCAGTCTTCCCCTCCCGCGTGACAGATAATTACGGACAAGCGAATTACAGTTGTATCCGCTATCGAACTCTCCCGGGCGCTATTTCGAACTCTCAGGGGAAACGAAAAACTGTTTGAAATAGCGGGAGTTTAAAATAGACTAGCCATTTTTCTTGGACAGTCCTGTCCAAGGGGAGAGGTGCAATGAGGTTAACCCTATGTAAAACACCAACCCGTGAGACAAGGCCAGACCACAACACCGGGAACTACGTGCCCTACTCTTTGCGATAAGTGTGTGGGTTCTTTAACATCCCCTGCTAACCATGTAACATTGAAGATGCAGGAGACGGGGTCTACCGCAGTTTAAAGTCTTTATCCGAGACGACTTGAGCTTCTTACCATTTACAGAATGTAGTTACAAAGACAGCACATTCTCCTCAGTTAGAAATAGCCAATAGTGAATGAATGAAAGGTGAGTCTAAGGGAAATGGTTTTGAGTTCGTAATAACGGAGAACTCGAAATAACCGGATTCGAATTAGCGGAGTCCAGCTGTATTTACTGTTTGTTAAGTAGTACTATTTGCTGCCGATATCAAACATAAGTTGGGGAAAAAATTCACAAACCTCTTTCTCTTTTGTGTTTTGTGTTGCTTCATGGGTTGGAACATTTCTTTCGGGGCCTCTCTCAGGGCGAAACTTTTAGCTACATGTCCCAGGTGCAGATTCTTGATGTGAAAAATGTGCTTTAAATTGCTGGGATATGTTGCGTAGGCTCGTACAAAAGACTGGTAAGCTAAAAAAAACAAAACAAAACAAAACAAAACAAAACAAAAAAAACAAAAACAAAAAAACCAAAAAGCTGTAATTAATTAAGGACTAAAGAAGATAACGAAGAAAACTTCAATAATCTTTTTTGCCTTCTCGTACAATTTTGAATAGCCGATTCTGGGACCAATCAAACTGAAAAAACAGTCGACGACGAATACTTTCAGAAAGATGTTTTTTGCGCTTACTTTATATCGCCGTGCGTCTGTTTCGTGATAGATCATATAAAAAAAATTGTTCCCGACGTCATCTACGCGTCTGTCCTCCAATGGATCACAAGTAAGAACCAATCAAACCGCGAGAATAATTCAACATATTACATTCAATGGAATCTTTCACGTTACCTGTCTTCGCCGCGTTGAGGCAGCGTTCATCAGAAAGAACATAATCCTCAAATGAATTCTGCAAATTAGTGGCGCACTCCTGAGTTCTTTGATCAAGGGCGTTCTGAAATGTATTGTGAACATGTGGTTACGTTACACCGAAACTCCGAAAGAGGAAAACATTGTCAACGACAGCGCGTTACAAGCGGCTCTCACCTTGAATTTCTTACGATTCGGTTCGTTTGGAGACACCACCAGAGTTTTAAGGACCTCGTCGACAAGCATCTCTTCTGGGCTACAAAATATAATCATTGAAATCAATTAATAATATAAATATAACGTGAATATACAAGTGAAAGGTGTTGTATCATTCCAAGTGCAGGGGAGAGTTGAATATTATTCGCTTGTAAACAGCCCTGTAAACACGATGTGTCGAATTGTTGCCATGACATGTTTTAAAACGATGAGATAAACATCACAAACAGAACTAGGCATTGACTGATAAGTGTAAAACCTGAAGGTATCGAGAGAATTTCAACCGCACGAAGTTTCTATTACATACTCGGAATCATCGAGAGATACAGAACTTTTTGTCATTTCGCTGAGGGTTTTAATTGCTACTTTGACTAAAAAGACTGTAAACGAAGGTAATAGTTTGGTTTGTCTCGCATTAATTTAGTAATCATGTACAACATCGTTCGCAAGGTCTTCAAATTAAACAACCTTGCTACATACATAGTAATTCAAATTATTCACAGACGAACCTGATTCCGTGCTGTTTTAAAGTTTCCAAGTATTCGACCTAAAAATTATAAATAAGAAAGATAAATGAACAAGATTGTAACCTGGAATTGAAAAAAACCGTTTCATCTTCGTAACACTGCTTTGTATTACAAGAATAATGAACAAAACGTACCTCCGCTGGAGTTAAAAACAGCAGGGCGTGTCCCTTTAGTCCAATTCTCGCCGTACGGCCAACTCTGTGGACGTAGTCCGCGGGATTTCCTGGCGTATTATACTGAAGAACAAAGGGAATTAAAAAGTAAAATAGATTTTTTGCAATCAGCCCATTTGCGCGAGATCAGGTGTAGAGCACTTTTTAACACGAGCTTGTGGCTCGGGAGATTACGCAAGAACTCACCGTGTTATTGACATTCAATAAATTACTTGCTCTTATCTATCATGCACTAGCTTGGCACGCAAGGATGTCTAAGATTGTTTGCGTAGACAACAAGATAACCCATGAGGCAAACTGAAGTATTCTTCCAAACGACTAATGAGAATTGTGTTAGCAACCTCTAGTATTACGGGGCTGCAGAGAATTTCGAGTATGGCACTCGAAATAAAGCCTTGATTCCATTTTTCTGCTTCTCCATTACTCCCCAGTTTGATTTTTTCCCTTGCTCCTCAAACGGTCGCGTGCTTCAGGGGTTCTGAAATGGCAAGAATCATGTTTGGCTGTAGAAAAAAACACGTTTTTAAAAACCAATACGTTACCCTCTTACCTGAATTATCCAGTTAACATGTGGCAGATCCAGACCCCTTGCGGCCACATCCTAAAACGCCAAATAAACCGAGTGAAATCGTGGACAGGACGCCTCAATATATATACGCGAGCGGAAAACATGAATCCACGCACAGTTTTACAGGAGCGTAGTTCGTAGAAAACTATGAGCTTTGAGCTCTGAAGTTCTTCTTTCATGGCAAACATGCCGTTCTCGATTCACAAACTGAGATTAAACAGACAAACTCTTACCGTACAAAACAAAATCCCGCTTTTTGCTTCAATGAAATGTTTAAATACGCCCGTCCTTTCCTGTTTAAAAGAAACCAAAGTTGCACATACATACAAAAATTACGTACATACATACATGGATGTAGTCTCTGTTATGATCTTTATTTAAACACGGTGAAACATGTTCTACATGGTTGCCGTGTGGGCATCCGCTGTATCAGAGATTTTGTGGACTTTTAAACTGTCTGTTAGGGGCAAAGGGAGTCTACATGCTATGCGAATTAGTGCTATTTCTTCATTTTAGCCGACTCGATTAAAAAAAACAAATAGTTTTAAGCAACCAGCAGAAGCAGGTAAACAAGCTGTTCCAAATGTCACAAACTGGCAAAACTGAGCAGCACGTGAAAGAACACAAGTGATAAGAGCGACAGATTCGCCAATCTTGGTAAAACATTCCAGAGTTTTTGACTCTCCTTCTCTATGCGCAAATCAAAAGATGCCATTCAGCGTGACATCAATACATTACGTCTTGTTACTTAGCAACTAGTCCGATGATAGACAAGAATCATGAAGTTATTGAAGTCAATGCTCCTTTTGAGGGTTTTCCTCACTTACCGATTGAGACATGTTGCCATGGAGTTTAAAGAACGTCAAATGCAACTCTAAAGAAAATAAGAACACATCAAACACAGTTCTCATATGCGGCAAGCAAAGTTTGCGAGTGGCGCACCGAGCGAGCGGATTTTAACTTTCTTTTTTTTTTCCTTTTTGTTCTACAACCAATCAGGAAACCTTTTTTCAGGTTAAATAAACCAAAGACTGACAGTGAAAACAATAGTACCATGTCTGGAAGCCGCTTGTTGGGACATGCAGCCAACTACATGTAAACTTGTTTGTTACCCTCAATTGCATATCGATGTTGAAACACACCCGATGTTTAAACTCAGCAAAGAACAAATCGCTCAACGCAGAAACAAGCTAAAAAAGAATAACTCACTGGAAAAAGAGTGAAGAGATTCCTTAAAAAGATCACAATGGAAATCAACCGAGTCACGGCTTGACAAGAAAACGATCATCTTGGCTGCCTTCGATTTCTGCAAAAAAAGTAAATCAAATTAAAATGGGTAAGTATATGTTCTCGAAACAAGTTTTTCCTTGTGTTATCACAATAGGTCTTATGCGCGATTACGTAACATGCTCAAAATTCACCACCAAGCCTCGTTTGCGTGACATTTTCTCAAACCTTAGTTGCCTTCGTGTTGTTTTCACATGGTTATTCTTTTCATCATTGCTGCTTTGGGAATTAGTCTAAAATAAAATTTACAATTTGCATTCTCAAACCGAGGCTTGGTGGTGATTTTAGCTAGTCTGATGGCATCACGCATAAGGGCTATTCTATTAATCAGTCATTAAATAACAAGAGAGCCTGAGAATACTCCGGTTGTCAATAAACCAATATCAAGTAAAAAACAGACGGTACCATGATTATAACTGCAGTTTGGATATCACTGTCAAAGAGGCTTTTCTCATTTTATTGCACTCAATACTCGTTTTAGTTTTAATTCCGAGTGGGAAGATATATCAAACACTCGAGGAAGTGTTTTTGCGAGAAAGGTCATTGCTCTCGCAGGGGAAGAACTGGGCGTGAGAAGTAATATTTCTCATTATTATTATATAAACACCAGTGAAATACCAGGTGAGCTTTCGCGCGTAAACATGATCTCTTCTCACGTGAAAATAACATGTTATTTTAACAAGTGAAAAGATCGCCATTGCTATGGTTACATAGTAAATCCCTGTACGTAAATGTGTTGCTTTATGATCGAAACATCATCGGATCTTCCTCGAAAATCTTCGATTATCTTCGCAAATCTTTGGTAATCTTCAGAAATGTTCGGAAAATGTTCGGAAACGTTTGTCGGGCCTTCAGACAACTTTTGGAGAATCTTCGTAAATCTTCGGAAAGTGTTCGGAAAATCGTCGGAAAATCGTCCAAAGAGTCATTAGTATGTTTATATAATAAACAAAAATAAAACATGGCTGCTTGTAGATATGGAATTTCTCTTCTTGTGTTCATCTTTATCGAGTTGAACACTCGAAGATAAACGCCATATCTACGCGCGCCCATGTATTATTCTCTATTTATTAAAGCAGGTTAGGAATAATCACCGTCCTGTAGAGTTCTTTGTCAAACACGTGCTGCCAATTAATACTCCAAAGTCGATTCAGAAATGGCCTTCAGCGGAAACCGTGAACACAACAGAAAGTAACATGTCACGCGAAATAGATACGTACTTCAGAGTGATTTTTCCAGAGCAGAAACGCGGCCAGGGTGACCAAACGTAGTTTGCTGGGAACGATGATGAAAAACTGTTTCAACTGCTGAGGAGTCGTGTAGTTCACATCAGTTGAGCTCTGTACGGAAAACAACAACAACAAAAATACAGTTTGTGATAGACTACGAGTAGTCCCTCTTTCGCTTATTCCGTCGTGCGTGACGCGAAAGAAAACCGCGAAAAAAACTCCTGGGGGCTAGAAGCACGCGTCTCGCCCCCAGCATTTCACGCGGCCATTTTTCCTCGCGGTTTATTTACGGTCTTGCTCAACGGACTAAGCGAAAGATAGACTACTCATAGTCTATGCTTGTGAAAATGAATGAATTTAACAAACTGTGAGGTGAATTTCATGTTACCGGAGAAAATTTACCTGTCTAAAAAGCGAGGCTAAAGTCACTGTTCTATCTCACGGCTCTCATATTTTGGGGAATCAATGAGTAACATAAAACAAAATTATTGTGCAGGCAAAAGAGGAGAGGAACTTGAGGAGGGTAAATGCTTATCTCTAAAACAGACTAAGGCTGACTGCACCAAGCTTACACTAAAACATTCTAATGAAAATGAAAGCGATTACAGTCAGAGTACATACCTTTCTGTCGTTTTCTACTTTTCCCTCCTCTCCTCTATCCTCCGCTGTTAGATCAAGAAATAAAGGCTTGTGAAGACTAACACCTGCCAGTCTCTCCACTCCTGTGAAGTAAATATATAATTCGACTAGAAACTATGAAAGGTTTCAGCTATTCCAAAAAGTTTACAAGAAACGGAGGCTTAACTGATGCACTCCAGAATGATGGAATCCGGATCGATGGAATCCGGATTAATGGACGCTGGATCGATGGACTCCAGATTGTGGACTCAGGATTGATGAACTCTAGATTTATGGACTCCAGACGCTCTGGATTCTGAAGTCACCGTGTTTTGTTCTTGGGTAAAGCGTTACGTTACCCCAACAATGCCTCTCTCATTCCAGGTACATATACACCGTATATGGATAACAGAGACTGTAAGGAGAACCTGACAAAATGGTGGGGCAGGGGGAATAGAAATACCCCTACATTCATGTACGGAAATCAGGGTTAAGCTGCAGAAGGGAGGACCAGTTTGGCCAGGGTGTGACTAAACTTTACTTTCTGGTCCAGTTATACCAGCTAGTGAATTCACTACCTTCACAACCAATTTGATTATCTGATGTGAAAATGACGTCTCTTAAACCCAATGGACTAAGGGACTATTAACGAGACTGTTACAAATGCTGGGTTATCCTTTAAATTTCCCGAGGGAGCAATGTACGTTTCAGGCCAAACATCACTGATCCCTTTGTCTAGCCCCAAACTTACACTAAGTTGTAAAAATCGAACTCTTTTAAAGGCCGATGGTTTTTGAAGTCAAGGAGACTGTGCCTTGTGTAGTAAGTACCTTCATTGAGTGTTGCGGAAAGCAAGACAGTTTGGCATCTAATACCAGCAAAGAGAGACTTTTTCACAGCAGTAAGAATGGACGATACGTCTTTTTCAAAGCCAAGGTCCAACAGCCTGCAATAATTATTAATATTCATACAAACTTCGAAATACGAAAAATTCTCAGTCATAGATGTATAACATATGACATGAAAAACATACTTAAATCTAGAGACCAATCAACGTCTAACAGTAAATTCTTGACCTCAGGTTATCGTTGATTTCGACTATATGTGGTTTCAGCTATATATGGTTCGGTTAGAGCTTCTTCTCCTTTTTCAATTTATCCCTTGTTAATAATCATTATCGACTAGGGATAAACTGAGAAAAGTAATTAGCTTCAAGAAATCGAAACCACATGTAACTGAAGTCAAAAATTTACCGAGGGCAAAAATGAACTACAACATCATAAATGAAGCCAAAGTGGTAAGTCACGAAGAACATCGTGAAGCTTTGTAAAGCTATGGAATGTTTTGGATAGCGACATAGATCTCTGTGAAGGGAAGCACGCGAAAGACACATTTTTATAATCATTTAGACTAGCTAGATGCGTACCTGTCAGCCTCGTCAAGGACGATCCATCGAAGTCTCTGTAACTGCAGACATTTGGTTTTCTAACGTAAAAAAAAAGTTGAAATAAGTATACAAAAACAATTTACAGTTCTGAAAGTACGAAAACGATTTAGAACTTCTAAAGTACAAAAACAATTTACATGTAAATCATTCTACATTTTATTATACAGACACGAGTGTCTGACTGGAAAATACACCACTTGTAAAATTCATTACATTTGGACCCAAGTGGCACATTTTCCATATCCTCACTGGTAGAGATATATATTGATGACATCATTTGCCACTTTTTCACGGTTATTTGTGGAAACATTCAGTTTAGTATATAAAAAACAATGGAGAGAACCCATCCACTAAACGGAGAGGAATAGAAACAAGTCACAAGCTAAAATTTTATTCAATGCTATGTGCGATGGCTGGATGAAGCATTCTTTGCATTTAAATTAGTATTCAAACCCCCCTAAACAATTAACGACAGCTAAAATAGTCCTGACTTTCTGCTCGATCTGGTAAACAATCTTTCAACTGAAAGACTACAGTGATAAGTCTTTGTAAAGAGGAGCGGAAATTGCAGGAACGTTACTGCAATACATTGTCCATCTATGTACAAGAATAACATGCATTGTACCTCAATATGATCCAAAAGTCTCCCTGGAGTTGCAACAAGAACATTGATACCTTTTCTTATTCTGAAAAGAAATACAGTACCACATGCATTCACGTGTACATTTACCTACAGTATAATTGACTACTGACGCAGCGTCCACATTACGCCGGAGAAAATTAAAAACGCAGCTTTACCTCTACGGTTAAGCCCACCGTACACACTAATCCGTCACGAAAGCGGCGCTTTTCGAAAACGCACTTCAAACCGGAGAAAGTTGAAAAATTCGGCTTTTTGCTTTCGTGTGGAGGGAAAACATTTTGAAAACAGAACTTTTCGAAAATGATGGCTTCATGATAATCATGTGATTTCCCCGGCCGAGTTTTCCTCAAACACAAATCCAAAATGGCCGGTGATTGTTGCGTTTTCGAATTCCTCTGGCGCAAATTGGACGGAACACATTTGATGCGCTTTCAGAGTGAAACCTCCGATTTCAGAGTCTTCCGGTGTAGTGTGGACGCCGGCCTGATCATTTAGTGAACGAAAGCTACATTGCAATCAGCATAAGGTAACAGTGTGATAGCAAAGAAATGCTGCTTTATAATAAACATTACCGAGCTTTTTCAGACTTTCGTTTCTCTCCTCCGGTGACAATGCCTGGCACAACCCACTGAAACGGCTGGAACAACAAACAAACAAAGAAAACAAACCTATTAGTTATTTGCCAGCTGGAAGACCGTCCAAGAAAGACTTAGCTAAGGTCTTGACCACGGCCCGAGGGTCGTTTCAAGGCTAGTGGCAAAGGTTCTCTCGATTCCGGCTGACCATAGCCAACAAATAACATTTTTTCGATTTTTCTTTTTATTAGTAAAACTGCCAAAATGAACATCGAAATATTTTGAAATCACGAAAAAATATGTACGGTAAAACAGCCAATCAAATGCCTGCAGATACCGGAGAGCTTGGACAAACGTTTTTCGCTCTAATACCTTTCATAATCGTAATCAATGTTTGTTCGCTTCTTCGTTCTTTTTTTCTTTTCTTTATTTTTTTTTTGCTTTACGTTTACATAGCCTACAGCAAATTCAGCCAAACCTTAAAGTTTCTAGCAAGGGGGATCTAAGCGGTTTGTAACTAAGCGTTCGCATTATGAAAAATCGTCCGGTGTAATTCTCTCTTAGTCCCTAGCTCTCCTCTGGGAGAATAGGGCCATGTTCGGTGTAATTAGCCAATCAAATTATGGAATGCAGCATGCGGACTGCTAAGATGCTTGAGAAAAAGATTCAAATAGTCTATGATCACTTGCACAGAAAAAACGTGCAACTGCTCAAGTTGTGACACAACACAACAGACATATTCATGGTATTCCGCTATCGGTCATACAGGTGGATGAAAATGGATACGTGTACAGTGTAAGTGGGAAATCAGAGTCAATTATTCTTTAATATTCAAGAGTTAAAGTGCCTATGAAGTAAAAAATAATATCTGATTACTTGAAAGGCTTTTCAGAGTAAAGAAGAATGGTGTTTCCCTTTTTTGAATATCTTTTTTCGTTCTAGAGATATTTACGCTTTTGTATTATGCAAATGAGGAAAGTGATGACATCATAGGTGGTTCCACTTGAACAGTAAAACAATGAATCAAGAATATCTCTAGAAATATTGGAGCAGTGTTCTTCAAACTTGGCACCACAAATGTGCATCACAAAAGAAACAGAATGACACCTTCTGTGTTGTTGTCATGGCAACACCTTTGGCTCCAGTCTCTTTCTGTGAAAAACCAAATATGCCAATTTGCAACCTTTCGAAAAGGGATAGAGGGTCTTGCTTGGAACACACATGATTCCCATATTGTCTTAACTCTCCCCATTAGATTGTTGGGAGTGGATGATCCTTGTTTCAGATAAATTCGGGCAATGTTAGTTTTAATTAAAACAGGACCAGCGGCATAACTGTTGTCATGGCGATGACACGACGGGTGTCATTTTGCTTCTTTTGTGATGTACATTTCTGGTGCCAAGTTTAAAGAACACTGCTTTAATATTTCTAGAGATATTCTTGATTGAGTGTTGAACTGTTTTAGTGGAACAACCTATGACGTCATCACTTATAATACAAAAACATGAATATCTCTAAAACAAAAAAACATATTCCAGAAAGGAAAACGCCATTCTTCTTTACTTTGAAAAGCCTTTCAAATCAGCAGCAATTATTTTTTACTTCATAGGCACTTTAAAAAACAGTGGACCATGTATGTGACGTACACACCTTTACAAGCTTTTGTAGGACATCAAAGCTTTGTATAGCAAGCTAGAGAGAGGGAAAAAAAAAATTCAACAACAACAACAAAACAGTACGCCTGCATAATTACATATAGCTTTTAGCTTGACAAACGTTACAGTGATACAGTCATAGAGCGGTTTTCAATTGAGTGTCGTAAAACCAAAACCAAAGTAATCGCTCTAGCCAATCACAAAGGCCATAAACATTACAGTGAGCCAATCAAAACTCGAAGTAATTACATGTAGCTGACGCAAAGTGCGGGAAAATGCGTACGAACGAGTTACGACTAGTTTTGGTTTTACTTCTGATTGGACGAAAAATTGGCGCGAGTTTTTTAAGCCAATCACATAGCGTAGTAAATGCAAAACTAATTACTTTTCGGCAGCCAAATGAAAACCGCTTAAAGGCACTGTTTATTTAATGGATATTATGCATGCCCAACGTTATACTGTAATGCTGGAGGGATGGTGGCCGCGTCTCTTGATCAAGCAGTCCTGGTTCGAGCCCTGGCCAGGGACGTACATGCACACATGGTCTAATATAAATATAGATGTCGCCCGCCTAGTTTAGCCCAGGCTACCTGCAGGTTCGCGCTGTTGCTATTGTCAAGCTTTTTTAACTTAACGTGTATATATTTCTGTAAAATTGTAAATATGCGAGTCATAAGAAAAGTTGTTGTTGTTGTTGTTGTTGTTGTAATGCATCAGTGCCAGCCTGATAAACCACTTGGCTTGTATGTGGACTTAACATTTACCTATGCTTTACCTAAGTCATGTACAGTGTATTAGATACTGCAACTGCTATATTCATATTTTAGTTAATTTGGTCTGCTCTACCAGCTTCATAGCTCAGTTTTTTTCTTGACTATGAGTAGTTCCTCTGTTGCTTAGTCCATCGAGTGAGACCACAAATGAACCGCTACAAAAAAAGGCCATGTAAAATCCTGGAGATGACTTTCGTGCACTTCTAACCCTTAGCATTACTTGTAGCCATTTTCTTCTCACGGTTTTCTTTCATGTCACGCACGATAGACTAAGCGAAAGAGGGACCTACTTGTAGTCTAGGTCGGGCCATGAATCTCATGTTTCTTCATTGTTTTCTTACAGCAGTGAAAAACTCCTTTACACAGCATACATGTGCGTATCAAACAAATGTTAAATAATACAATCAATTTAACTGCAGTAATACCTTATACTGTAGTAATACAATAGGATATAGCATTTTAAGGTACATGTATGACATGTTCTTACCATACATTACTTTGAATTGATGAAAACGACCATGGATTTCAGGGTTTTGGTTTATGTGGATTATTTCAATGACAGAAAAATTACTACCCAAACTACTAATAGCCTTTATAGGTACATGAAAAACAGGTACTGTAACATCAATGGTTCATAATTTAGACAAGTGCATATACATGTATACACATAGCTTTAACGCACCTCTCTTGTGGGGACCAAAACCACAGCATAGGGGCCATCACTCCTCTAAAAGTAACACAACAAAAGAGATTGATAACATTTACGTTAACAGCGACTGTAAATTTTCATAAATTATTTAATTAATATTTACTTACAATAATTTTTGGTTCAATCTTCTGAAGTGAATGTACTACAGGAACCGCGTATGTCAGAGTTTTTCCTGAAAATGACAATAAAAAATAGTCACATGTATTCATGTGAGAAGTCATGCATGTTAATTAACTCAGAAGAATGAACACTGTTAAGTTGCCTATGTGCAGTTTTTTAAAAGGTGAATCAAGCTATCCACTGGACAAATTGGTATTCAGTGGATAAGTGTTGGCAAAGCAAACAATACTATCCACTAGATGGTGATTTATCTGGTGGTTATCTGGTTGTCCACCCTTTGAGCAACCCGGCCAGGCATGGAGTATAGATAACAATGAATTCTTGAGGAGCCTGACAAAAATGTATGGAGCAGATGTGGGCAAACATCCAAAGAACTTTCAAAAGAGTATATACAGTACAATTTGAAAAAAATATAGGACTTTACAAACAGTACACTAGTACATGTACAGTCATGAAACTACAGTATTTACATTTACAGGACTGACATAAAATGCTGTTCTGTTGTCCAGGATAAGTAGATTTTCCCACAGAGCAAGTAACTACAGTGGAACCCTGTTAATACGACCACCTTCGGGCCATGGAAAATTGGTCGTATTAATGGGGTGGTTGTATTAAAGGGGTTCTTTAAATAAGGAAATGACTGACTGAGCTTTTTTGGGGGCCAGAATAAAGTGGCCGTAATAACGAGGTGGTCGTATTAACGGGGTGGTCATAAGGCGGGGTTCCACTGTACATGTACATGTATTCATTTTCACTTGCCTGATGGGCAAGGACTCAAAAAGGTCCTCTACCAACTAAATCAACAAAGAGCAAACTGAGAATGCCCAGGGCATGCAAAGTTTAAGAGCTAATTGTTTGAGGGACAAGCTGGAATTCAATTCTTCTTTTTTTTTTTTTTTTCGAGCCGTGATTAACACTCAGAGCCGCAGCTGCCTCATGCTATGGAAACACTTGAGGTATACATCAGTGCAAGGACTGGGCTTGACTGCATTTCAAGGCCTAAAAAACACTAGGAATGTTTTCATTTTTTAAAGTGTACTACAAGCGTATATTTGTACCTGTTCCTGTTTTAGACTTGACAAACACATCCCTTCCTTCCAGCAGAGAAGGAATGGCAGCTTTCTGCACACTGTGAGTAAATCATTGTAAAACAAATTAATTACAATTAAATGATTGAATACAATTATTCTGATAGTGCCTAAACCTGTTATTACATGTACCTCCACATGTAAGATTCACTGTACCCTGCAAGCAAAAACTTTTACATTCTTCAGCGACTTATATTAAATTAATCTTTGTATAAAGAAAAGTATGTTTACAGGGAACTCTCCCTGGTCTCAGGCAGAAGTCTCCAAGGAGCAGCCCTAGCTGTCTATTCTGGAAAGATCTATGGCATCCTTAAAAGGAGTTCAGTTACTAAACTGGACTAAGAATGGGGTGTCTGCCTTTAAGCATTGTTCATTTTTAATTAATCTGTGAAACTGCGGTCTCTAAAGTACTACATGTACATGTATGTGGCATATACATGTACGTATGAAGTGGTCTAACTTTACCCATACCTTGTCATGCTTGTCAGCTTTAAGTTGTTTTCAAGATTGGATATCTACATACAGAAATACAGATTAAGTCTTACAATGCAAGCCTTTTCAAGTCACCACATATCAGTGTACGTTATTGTACAATTGATCAAGAACTGAACACATCATAGTAATACATCTACATGTACCGGTAAGTTGGTTCTGTCAATAGTAATAGATACATAAATTCAACAGAAATTATCAATTTCGCTTTAGTGTGACATTAGTCAAATCTGGTTCAATTCAATTCTAATTCTTTTTAATCAAATGAGGATTTAATAAACAATAAATAAACATAGCCTGTGAAAAAAGCCATCCTTCTTTGCTCCTGCCCCGACAGCTGTCTTCCCAGGCTAGTTGTACAAAGGACATTAGTTATTATCAAACACAAACCAGTCTGAGAACAACAGTTACTGCTTATATGTTATGTAAATACGGCAAAACATTACCAATCATTGAGGAACTTAATGTAGTAAAAGAAATAGATTTTCTGCTTTTATTTAACAAGTGAAGTGTACATGACTGTGCACACTAAAGAAAACTTCTATCAAGGCTATTTCTTACCATAAAAGTAGACAGATCCAGGTCACTAAATTTATCACCAGAGAACACTGTTTCACTTTGTTGATTTCTTTCTTTAATGGGTGATTCAGTACTGCAAAAAAATAGTTCTTATAAGTACATCAATTCATTAAAATTTATGAGAAAAATGGTTACTTTTAAAACAGACCGTACATGTATATGTACAGAGGAGAAAGACTGCAAGTTTTAAAATCTCTCTTTGACTGACTAGTTAAACCATATGTATTGGACTGACATTAAAACACTCTGATTAGGTATAATAGATGACATATGTTTAAGAAAGTGTACAATAATGCGTATTTTTTTACCAACCTTGTAGATAATGTGGGTATTTCAGGATTGTACTTGAATAAACTTGAAATAACCTGTTGCAAGTACAAGTTAGATAAGAATATGCACAGTTTCAATGAACTGGGAACAGTTCAGTCAACATCACACTACAGACATCTCTGTTGAATGACACGATTGTATAATCATGAATTCTTCAATCATGAAATAAAATGTATTAAAAACACTAACAATTTGAAAAACTGTGTATAAGAATCATACATGTAGTCAATAATAATATACTGACTGTTCTAAAATTCACATACAAGTAAACAAAAACATCAACCTGGAATTTCTTTATTGACTGCTTATCAGCAATGGTTCCATTTTGAGGTGTAGAAGAACTGTTACTGGCATCCTAAGAATCAAAGGCAAAAAACAATGATCGATAAACAGACATGACCATTACACAAAAACGTAAAAACCTAGTAAACAAGAATTTCTTTCAATTAGCAGTGGTACATCCACAGGGTGGGTCATTTTTAAAAATCTTGGCATGCCCCAGCTACAAAAATTTCACACCTACATGTATGACTCTAAAAAAAAATTAAATTGGCATGCTATAAAATAATAACATACAATGTTAATTATACACATGTAACATATGGTAGTGGTACATACTGCCACTACAATGAAGGTAACAAAATGTTTTATAACAAATACTGTAATGTGCGTCATATGTTTTGATTCACCTGTAGCCTTAATTTTCATACCTAGCCTGTAAACAAATTTGTTACATGTACTTTATGGGTGAATTGTTAACAAAAAGGCAGCTATCAAGCATGCTCAGCCATAACAGCAGCTAAGGGTTACAGCCCTTACTGACAGCCCTGCATATGTATTGATGTACAGGTATGTGCATTGGCCATGTCTTTCTGTCTACATGAACATACCTCAGATCTTTTAATTGACTTTGTAGAAGGTACTAGAACTGTTCCTTTTTGTCGGTTCTGTGCTGTTTTTGCAGATGTAGAAGTTGCAGTGCCCTTCTGTAATGGCTCCTTGACATTAGACTTCAAGTATTGCTTTCTTTTTTGTAGCTTTCTTTCTCTCCACTAAAATGGAAAGAAATACTTCACTGTGAAAAATTATATATAACACATGTACTGTAACTATGTAAATGCAGTGCATTCCTATCCTTAATCCTCTCTACCTTTTACCTGAGATTCTTCTGACTAAAAATCTCAGATTGACATCATTTTATGGTTGAGTGAAAACAGAGCAGTACGTATTTTCAACTGCACAACTTAACAACTGCATCACGTTGTAAGGAAGATGGGTGCCTGGGATGTGATCAGCTGTCCCCTAGGCAGTAAAATGCTCCCATCCCATGGTCATCCAGGCACACGCCATACTGAAATAACAGTTGAGAAGGGATGGGGAAAGAGGGTCAGAAAAAGATGGGACAAAAATAACCAGGAGCTCCACCAAAAGACCGCTTCACCACATCAGGCCTGATCATGCTAATACTGCATGTATATGATGGGGCCCATTGTGCCACCCTTAACATCCAAGAACCACTGACTGCCTGGTGAATGCCAGCTTCTCTTTGTTGATAACTCAGTTAAATCGCATTTAACTAAGTTAAAAATAATAATAATCATAATAAAAATAAACACTGAATTCTGGTTTCCAAATTCATTCACCATCATCCTGGTCAACTTGACATGCACGGAAACTAGTTGCCATGGACTCAACATGTGTGACCTGGTTGCGTACAAGCTGCACTGCATAACGTAGAGCATGGGTACCTGTGGACGTCGATTTTGTCACCCTTTGTTTGTGAAATCAATGAAGCACACTTGTGACTTCTCTATGTTTTAATTTGAAGAGAAATTGCTCAGGGTTGGAGCCGCTGGAAGCGAAAAGATCATTTACGCACAAGCTATCCAACTGTTCAGTCTTATAATGTACGTGTATGTAAAACCGGTATTCATAATGTAGATACTGTTTTTTTACGCTTGCGTTACAATTGAACCGGGTTCATACATTAATACACTAAGTCTTTATTTGTGTCTGGTTTCGCCCTTCAAGTTTTAAAATCGAGTATTCTACCTTCAGTTTCCTGTCTCGTTTTCCCTGATTAACTTCTCCGTTTCCATCACTATGTGAAAAAAGATTTAGAAGCAGCCCGTCGTCCTCAGCCATGCTATAAAAACTCCAACAATTCACTCGCTAGAGTCCGCCATGTTTGAATCGTCACGTGGAAAGCACTAATCTTCTCAGCGGTGTTTAACAAAATTCCTTTTTTCCTTAGTGTAAGTGTCCGAAAGTGTAACCTCTAAACCTTCTGCCATTTCAAAGCGCTGGCTTGAGGTTCTGTGATACTAAACTCTTGTATTGGAATCGATCGAGAAATCGATGAATCCACTCTGAGCAAGGCTTCCTGGACTCCCTTGATGTGTTATGATCCGATGGATCCCTTCTCTCTCTCCTCCCTTAGGAAGGCCTAATACTCAGACCAGTGAGATCAATGATCCTGAACTGGATCATCCCGGCAAAGTAACGCATTCTTTTGAAATGTCGACCTAATTTAATGTTGATCATTTGTAAAACAGTGCGTTATACCTGTAGCTGGCCTTAGAGTTTTTATTATCTATTTCATTTGCATGAAAATAGCTTATGCGACTGAACCTATGCGGAAATATCAAGGGGAGGTAGGAAACTCGATATTTTAGCAGGGTGAGCTTTTTCCGTACGCTTTTCCACAGGTGGCATAATGTCCAAAATGAGGCTCCCTGCACGTACGTAGTACTCACCGTAACCAACAATTGAAATATAAGGATTTGTATGGGAAAAACGGTTCTATTCTTAACCCTAAAAGACTGAGGAGTATGCACGAAAATAAACCTACCTACTTCAGTTGTGTGTTTCCTTGTTTCCCGTTAGATTTCTGGACCTTATAGCTGTTGAAGTGCTTTTCAGCTTCACTGCTTTGTCCTCTATATCCGGTATATATCCTTTGGGGAAAGCACGCGGTAGAGCCAGGCCAGGATATAGAGGGACTCGGACAAGGCACTGAGGACGCGACTAGTGATAAGGAATTAAAGAGGTACTATTTCATTCAGAACTGATTAACGTGGAGGACGCAAGAGCGAAATTGTTGGCATTGGGATCTCTATCTAAGACTTGCTGCTGGAAACACTTTTAATTTTCATCAAATGAAAGAATGCTCTTATGTTGATGGATCAAAGCTACCTAGAAGCTTTCTGAAGTTGTACAGGTCTTTCTTTACAATTTGGTTGCCTTCACTGGGCCGCAAAGTTGCTACAAAAATGTGTAATTGCCATGACGCGAGCAAAACTTGTATAGACTATAGAGGAATGGATGGACGGTCGGGAAACTTCTTTAATACGTGATACAAGATCAGTGTTACGTTTGTCTGTTTTTGTTGTTGTTTTTTTTCTTTCAGTACTTTCTAGCCTGTGCTGAAGGTGAAATGATTCCCGTCTGACACAGCTTTCCAGACCACCTTATTGTGCATTGATCTACTTCTTGTCTATTAATATTCCGGATGTCACATTTTTATTACCTCGGTAAGTTCTACATCCTATCTTCAGTCTAACCAAGACTCGAAGAAAGTTTTTTTTATTATTTTGTGCACGTTTCAGTAAGTGGCTGAGTATATTGTTGTACTGCCCCGGAGTGTCATCAGTCTAGTATTTGACGGGGCCAATTATTTGGCACGTAAAAACGGTTAGGGTGGCAAAATAGAGTTCAGAATTTTAACCTTTCAATTTAGCCTTAACTATTCCTTTAGTTAATTAAGTGCACCAGTTACGCACATCCGTCCCGGCCGCTTCAAATGACAAAAACAACAAGTAGTGTTATTTGCATGACTATAAATTCGCACAGTATTGCAAAAGCACGAGCGTAACATAAAAAAACAACAACAACAACAACAGAAACAATAATCGTTAAGAAATACTGCAATAGCACCGCCACGACACATCGGCAATCCTGACTCTCCTAATTGCGTTTCATACAGTTTGTATAATTTTCTTAGGAGAGTCTCTATATTGGTCAAATGCTCAGCAATAATATAAAGAAATTGTTAGTAAAAATTTCGACAGGGCAATATTCGATTAGGAAGTATTAAAAAATAAATCTTTATTGGATCAAAATGTTCGAAGCCGACCGTTTCTTTGCCCTTTTTTTGGTGAGGGAAAATGTTGGGAATTTTGAAATGCTTAGTTCAGCCCAAGGTTCTTGGTTCAGCCCCTTGGTTCAGGCAGAAATCGCTGCCAAAAAAAGACTCAATTGTAAATGTGAACCTTTTGATCTTTTAATTAATGGGCGCTGGTTTAATTTAATTTCCTGTTATTTACTCAGGCAAATGTTAACGAGATGATTGAATCGCTTGATACGTGTGCAAGAAATTTAACCGCTAGCTCAACTTTCTTCAAGAGGATTTGCATTTAGGTGTTTTACATCATCAAGAAACAGCCCTGCTGCGAAAAGCCCCTGGAGTTCAGAGCAAGGTGTATTGAAAAATCTTGATAAAGGTAAAACGACATATCACTGGGTATTTAGCAGCTGACTTCTGTACAGTCAAACACAAACCGAGAATGCAGAGCCCGTGAAAGGTCATGAAAGTGTTTATAAATACATCATTAACGGGCTAGATAACAAAAATATCGGTTGAATAGCTCGTAATTTTCGGCGACTGCTTAGCACCTTAATCATGGAAGAGCCAAGCATTGACAATTTCACCGAAGAGATCGACAGCTCGCCTACGATGAATCAACTGTATTTTCAAGAGCCCGCTGTTCTCATGATAACGCGCCTAACCATCGAGGTGA
Organism: Orbicella faveolata; assembly: GCF_042242905.1. Taxonomy (NCBI): domain Eukaryota; kingdom Metazoa; phylum Cnidaria; class Anthozoa; order Scleractinia; family Merulinidae; genus Orbicella; species Orbicella faveolata. The sequence continues at coordinate 5,928,198 of NW_028301576.1, forward strand.
CATTAGCCTTTATGGGACTCGTTGGAAATACGGTGGTGTCATTCGTCATTTCAAGACAGCACAAGTTTCGTTCCGGGCTGAAACTTTTCATCAGAAATCTCGCCTTCGCCGACATCGGTATCCTTGCAATCAGCTTTCCTATTGCTGTTGTGAAAGAACAACTGCCTTTTTACTGGCCCTTTGGAAGGGTGATATGTCTGTATTTTTATCCCTTAGCCGAAGTATTCCACGGAGTGTCAGTTTGGTCTATAACTGCTATAGCCATTGAGCGTTACCGAAAGATCACTACTATTAAAGGCGCTAGGAACAGCACTTACATCTCAACAAAATCTTTGAACTGGGGACTATTGGCTATTTGGCTCATTTCTTTTCTCGTTGTGTCGCTACCATTGCTTTTTGTTATGGATTTTATGGAAAACAATACAGAGACGTCTACGGAGATTTTCTGCGTAGTGGCTTGGTCTCACACCATACATAGCATATACATTATTTCCTTGGCAATATTTTGGTATCTGCTACCTCTTGTAATAATCGTCTTCACTTACGTAAAGATTTCAAGAGAGATTCAACAAAGTAATGAGTTTCATAAAACAAGTATTAGACGTCGATCAAGGCAGAGGAATCTAGAGGATTCTCGTAACACTCGTCTCACGATGGAAGCGAAGCGAATGAGGCAGAATTCGAAAGCAAAGAAAATTTTAACTCCCATCGTGCTAGTCTTCACGATATCAATGCTTCCACTGAACGCACTTCGTGTGATGTTATTATTCTGGGAGGAGCTAGTTTTCGAGAAGCACTTTCTTCTGATCTATAACGTCTGCGTAATTGGAGTTGTAATTAACTCAGCAGCTGATCCCTTGATATACTCGATAGTTTCTAAGGATTTCCGATCAGAGCTCAAGGAAATCGCTTCTCAGTTTACTCAAACATTGCGGAATCTTATCAAACTGAGAAGGGATGATAACAACAATGCATCTGGTAGTAACATTGGCTTAACTCAAACACGCGAAGTTTCCCTCAAACGCCGGGACGAACACATTGAAACTGCAGTTTTGGTCACCCGTGTTTGATTTCGAAAAACAGCGCGGCTTGCTGAGTAAACACAAATTTAATGAGTAAAAATTAAAGCTGCATCATCGAATGCGCCATATGTTTGCATGTACGAAATAACAAATAGCACGTGATTATTGTATTATCTCTTTAAGTGATTTTATTTGTACAAGTGGCATGGCTTGCAAAATTAAATTAAGCACGGGTCAATACTTTATGAGACCTGTCCGTGTCATCCAATCTGGATATACACTCTTTTGAAGTGAAATCACTTAACAACACGGCACGGAGCACGTACATATGTAGACCAGACTTAAGGCCTGCGTAATTTCTGTCATTATAGAGTTCTCAAGTGATGAGAACAGACCGCACTCAACCAAACTGATTGTGGGTTTGTCGCTGAGGGTGACCTGGGCTCCAAAAAAATGTTAGAATTCTCTCAAAATGATTTGTGTAATGAAACAACTACTTGAAAAAAAATGTATATTAATAAATTTTCAAAATGTTAAAATATCACGTTTATAGTACGCTCTCCCGTTTCGTTTTAGTAAAAGTAATTACAAATGGTTAAGCCCACTCTAAACAAACGATTATAATAAATTATAACGAAGACAGGCAAAAAGACAGGATGTTCCTGTTAACGTGTGGCCTTCCAAGTTATTTGTTTCGTCACTGCAGAAACACATGCCCCCTCTCCTGGGCCCTGGCAGAAACGGGGGGAAAGGGGTGGGGGGGGGGAGTGGGGGTGGGTAAGCACGCCCAAAACTAGCTTGTTCCGAAAGAAAACAAAACACACACACAGCAAACAAACAGAAAAAGCAACAACAACAACAACAACAGGCCAAGGGCTTAAGGCGCAGGCTTTCGATTCCCGATTCCCGCAGGCTAACGAAGAACGGATCTCAGAACTGTATCAGATTGCAAGGCCTCAGTTTGAATTCATTTTATTTTACCATATGCTCCTTGATCAATCACTATTGCTTAAATAATCAACAATTGTCTTTTCCATAAATCGAGTCTTTACTTAGTTTCAAGACCTTTGTCTCGTCAATGGGAAAAATCCTGCAAATAAAATTTAAGTGAAGTAAGTATCTGTTGCCTAGATGTTTCTCGTCTCTTGTATTATAAAATGAACATTTATTAACCAGTTTATTCCATTATCAATAATAAATAACGTACGAAACCTGTACTTGTTCATTATTTGGGGAATTAGAGTTGTATGCCCTTGCATTTTCCAAAAAGCTAGTTATACGTTAACGAGCTTTAACGTTAACCTAACCTAGTGGCACGTGACTTGTCACGTGATACATCATGAACGTATAAGCCTGGGAGCAGGAGTCTAAATTTCAATGTTCTTGATTAATTTCACGGTCTACCATCCAGCGTAAATATATAAAGCCCATCTTAACTTTACTTTCTTTGCAATGCAAGAGCTTTGAACTGCGAAATTGGAAACTTTCAGTGAATTGAAGTTTTTTGGTTTAATTTGGCCATAAAATAAACTTTTTATTAACTGATTTTGGTCGGTCTGTATGGGAGAATCTTGACCTTGGTCGTGAGTACAGTTCGGTCTGTACTCACGACCTCAGTCAATATTCTCCCATACAGTACCTCCCGCTCGGTTAATAAGAACTAAATATTTTAAGGAGATTACACGTTAAGAACCGTTGTCATCTACCTGGCTTTTTACAGGCACGCAGGATGCTTGAAGCGAACCATGGAACCAGCCTTCCTTTCGCCCATTTGATCAACGCACCAACAGTAGCCAGTGCTGGCCCAACATTGCGCAGGCTCATACGACCCGTCGTCCCTACAGTGTGGAACAAACTGTCCGAGTAAGGGACCATTGGCTAATGCCTCCAGTCTTGCCCTCTCACACTTAGTAGTGTAAACTATATGGGGAAAAACAACAACAACACAAAAACAGTAAATAAACTTTTTGTGAAGTGATGAAGTGATGGGTAGAACTTATCGCAACAATGATTTTGATGTTTTCTGACCCTAGTCAGCCTCTGCTGTTTTCGATGCCATCCAAATGATTGATATTGCATGGTGAAGCGAAATCTCATTGTTTTACTGTACGTTACGTTCCTGAAAGTGTGTTTAATTACCTTTAGTTTTTTTACAGTGATTTTCTTCCTTTCTACATGCTCCGAATTAAATATAATAGCCAAACTTTTGCATGTAAACAAGAAAAAAAGTGTGGCTGACTATAGCCCTTTTAAACCATTTTTAGCTGAATTGGACAGGCCTGTTAAAATATTGCTCAGAAAAAAATATAAAGAGAAGAAAATGTTTAGTTCATTCAATTTGTTAAGATTTATTAATTCAGTTAACTAGAAGCGCACTATATGGTTACAAGAGTTTACTACGATTATCAGTTGAGTAAGGCGGGACGAAAGTTTGGTCACCAAGTTTTAACGTAAAAATCTTGTTGTTGTCACGAGCAACTGGCTCCGTATCCATTGGGAACTTGTCGGCCTTTGACGTCATTGGCAGCAAAGCGCGCGAAATTGTAGGCGACGCGACAGGCGACCAACGGTCGTTGATATTGTTACCAATGGAAACGAGGTAAGTTGCACGTGACAACACCATAATTTTCAGGCCTAAACTTCGTAACAAAACTTCCCTCGTACCTTACTCAACTGATAATCGTAGTATTTCTAAGTCGTACCTTCGCAGTCAGGTTTTCCGTTTTGTTCAGTTCCTTCAACCTTCTTCCCTTCTCTATCTACACAATAACATTTCCCCGTGCTAGCACAACACTGTATTTCCTCAAAACTTCCGTCTGGTTTGCACTGTGGGGGCCCACACCATCCCGGTAAGTTGACAATGATTGTTTGAAGACTCTGACACAGAGTGAGGACTCCTACATCGAGAAAATGGAAAGACTGAGGCCCTGTACAAACTATGCCGAAGAAATTTGAAAATGCAGCAATCACCATGCGGTCATTTTGCACTTGTTTTTCAGAAAAACTTGGGCAGGGAAAGCACATGATTGTCGTAACGTCATGGCCAGTTTCGAAAAGCTTCGTTTTCAAAATGTTTTTTGTCCACACTAAAACGAGAAGCCGGCGTTTTCAAATTCCTAGAGGAGGTTAGAAGAGCGTTTTCGAATAGCTCTGTTTTCGTCACGTATAACTGTAGAAGGTAGGACTAACAACCTTAGAAATAAAGCTGTACGTTTTCACGGAAATTTCTGCTGCGTATTATGGACGGGGGCTGAAATGATGATCTATTTTCTGAACATTCCTCCAGTGTTTCATTTTGCAATCATCATCATTTACAACTTCTGCCTCCATTTCTACTAGCTCGCTCAAAATAACGAAAGAGAGAGAGACTGCTTGCAGTGTAACTCGATCTAACCGAACACGGTAATATACGTAATCTCTCTGAAGAGCTGAAGAGCCGAGCTGAAAAGAGATTCGTGAATGAAATTAAGAATTTCCTTGCTGAACTTCTAAGGATCGATTAGCTAGTTACCTTTCTTACTGCAGTCCGGTTTCCCTCGAATTTTAGTTCCGGGTATTTCCTTGCCGTACTCGTCCACACACCAGCAATACCCTGTTGATCCCCAGCACTGTTCTGACTTGAAACTGCCGTCCTCATTACACTGCGGCACATACGCGCCCACTAGTCCGTTAGCTGAGGCCTGGCTGCTAAGCTGTTCACACTTGGTTGCAGCTGTTGTCGAAGGAATAAAAGATACCGAAGGTGAGCAAACAAAGAAATGGAAACATTTCACTGATTTGTATCAACTTCCCTTTTGTGTACTGTTTGCAGTTTTCTATTGTCATTTCTATCAATTAGTGTAAGAAGCGCATAACAGACAGAAATGGAAACTCCCATCAGCAATAAAATACATATGGCAATAAAAACATGTCTGCATTTGTGAATCAGTGTTAACGAAATCGCGTCCAGTTCAAGCGTTTTTTTTTTCTCGCCAGAGACCATCTCCAAAGTAGACGATATAAAATTAAAAGGAATGTCAGTCTTTTTTTCCCTCCACTAGCTCTCTTCTTCCTTTTCTTACCCTCCTCTCTCAATCTTTTTTTTTTTTTTTCATCTCTTCGTGTGATTTTAAGGCCTTTAGGAGTCGTGAAACCAAAGTGCTTGTGCCGGGTGATTTGGTTCAAGCTTAAGGTACTGAAACGGTTTTCATTAATCCAATCATATGTACAAAGGAAACATTACTTAATTTGTTGGAACAAATATGAATTATGAATGAACGAAAGACTGAATGAATGAAAACGGAAGAAAAGAACATGGAAGAACGGAGGAACAGAAGAAAGGAAGGAAGGAAGGAAGGAAGGAAGGAAGGAAGGAAGGAAGGAAGGAAGGAAGGAAGGAAGGAAGGAAGGAAGAATTAAGGAAAGTAGGAAGGAAGGAAGGAAGGAAGAATTAAGGAAGGTAAGAAGGAACAAAAGTATTTACTCGAATACGCGCCACCCTCGAATAAGCGCCTCACCCCTTAATTGCAAGGTGGTGATTAATCGGAAGAATTGATATCGCCGCTCATCCGACGAAGCTTACTCTCTTATGCAGCTGCTTGACTGCGATATGATGAAAAGAGTAACTATGCACTATGCTTTCCGTACGTTAACCGAGCGGTGAATTCTGAAAAACAGTGTGTTTTGCGAAATTTAACGGCACTTGCCGTTCTGGAAAACAAGGGAAAACGCCGATTTTCAATTGTTAACCCCGGATGAACGTGAAGTTTTACAACGAAAAAACATATGTGGACACAGGCAAACAAGACATTCGCCAAGTGTTAACAGACCGGTTAATTCCGGAAAACAGACGTTTTTCGGTGTTCACCGTAATGTTAAACTACCGGATAATGGAACGAATACTCAAATTAACCGACAGCAAAACAATTGGAAAATCTTGGATTTTCCGATTGGTGAACACCAGTAAATGTAAGCAAATGCCACGTTTTGCGTAAATTCACCGCGCGTTTTCTAAAAGGTAAACACCACTTTTTTTGCCGTGGATGAATTTAAGTTGCCGTTTCGGATAAAATTGGAGTTTGTTGTTTCATTTACTAGAAGTTTTAGCAGGCCCCGCCCTCTAATAAGTATCGTATGCAGGTGTCGAAAAATCTCATCCGAGCCGCTGGAGAAGAAACTGAATATTGGTAACCATGAAATAAAACAATTTGGTTATAACTTAAGTTTATAGGGACAATAACTGAGGCGGCTGAATTTGCAGGCTACAATATGAACTGCAGTGAAGTGTTTTCCACAAATAAGAGATATTTTCGCAGTTTCGTGGTCAGTGTCGGTAAACTTGCAAAAATCTCAGTTTTCTATCAAGTTGTTTAACATACCATTAGTCAGGGCCAATGCAGAAGTTAATATCAGCAGGGACAACATCTTGAGCCTGTATCTCAGTTTCAGTCTCTAAGCGAAAACGTCGGTGGCTTGAAGAAAATCAGCGTGTGTTTGAACACCAGAATGTTGTGCGATTCAGTTGTAGCTTCGTATACGTTTTGTCGTTTACAGAACAAAGACCATTAGATACGTTTGTCGAGAAAGGCTGGCCTGTTATTTGCCTTGAACAAACCATATTAGTAGCACTTAATTAAATATGAACTGACCAAGAACAATGGGTATGTGTTGTCTTAGACAGCTGTTTACTACAAACTGGGTGGCATTGAAAAGGAGAATGGTAAACTAAATTTGATAACAGACAAAAGGCAACAATTTAAGCCTGTTTCAACATTACAATGCCTTCCATTGAGACCCCTTTTTCCTAAACTTTGACAGTGGTCTCCAGGTTTAGAATGCTATTTGTTAATTGTAATCTATTTAAAGGTGGATTTACTCGCCTTAATGAAAGTGCGGTTCTAATTACGTTTTCTTTTGGCCGTATATTGTTGACCTCGTCATGTTTTGTACATGGACTATTTTCAGTTCGGGCAGCTTCCAGAAAACGAACTTTTACAGTATCACAAACTTAGCTGGTTTGTTATAATATAAACTTGTTCACTCAACTGTTTCACTTGCGTTATAAATCTACGGGGTTAACAGAATTTGGTAGGACTGTAAATCCCCTTTTGCTCTTGCAAAATGGTATTTGACACTTATAATCCGTCAAATATTTTCACTCGCGCGCGATTGGTCTAAAAGCGTCACTTGAATGAATGTGCCCCAACCAAAACTGGGCAATATCCGAGTGATATTCCCCAATTTTCAAAACTGATAAAACACAATAGCCTCCATTTGGCGCGAAAATACGCTCGGATATTTTTCCTTGGACATTATCTGTTCCTCAAAGCTCACATATTTCGCTTCTCGGAACAGGTAAGCTTAATGTCCGCGGACAAATATTCGAGCATATTTTCGTGCCAATTGGAGGTTATAGTTTATCTAGAAACCTTCTAGAAGGTATTATCGAGTCAATTAAAATCGGAAGCTCTATATACGACAGTTCAGCATTATCGTTTCATACTTCATACTGAAGGTTGTAAGCCTAGTAACTAAAAAATGGATATATATTTTACCTTCGATCGAATGTTGCAATTGTTTTGTTCTGTTCAGTACGCCTATCGGTCTTAAAACCTTCTCAGGCTAAATATGTAATGCCAGCGGTAAATACAGGGGACGAACTTGGTCATTACACGTTGTCGTACGTGTTGCAGACGAAGGTTGACAAATGAGCCAAGATTTCGAATGCTCGTGCTCAGCCATTGCTCTGCTAATTAAACCTTTTGTTTGGTGACGTTCTTGTTGGCGACGCTGTCTTAGTATGAATAGTCTGCTTCAGGCAGGGTGCCCTGATCTGATACTACGCCGGAAACATTTGAAAACGCAGATTTATTCCGACGGTTAGGCCTACCGTCCACACTAATCTGCCAAAAACGGAGCTTTTCTAAAACGCTTTTCAAACCGGAGCAATTTGAAAACACCGGCTTTGTGCTTTCGTGTGGACAGAAAACATTTTGAAAGCGGAGCTTTTTTAAAACGATGACGTCACGATGATCATGTGTTTTCCAAAATGAGCGGTGATTGTTGCGTTTTCAAATTTCTGCGGCGTAGTATTGATGCGCTTTTAGAGTGAAATCTCCGTTTCCATTTTTTTTCGGCGCAGTGTGGATGGAGGGCGCAGGTAGGAATGTAGTAAAGGTGTTGTTTTACGCGTTTACTATTGTAACTCATAATCCCATAGCTGACTTTAGTATCTGTTAATTTTTGTATTCTTAACTCGGATGGTGAACTAAGCGATGAACAAGTAATTTGGACAGTTTCTTCTGTAATGTTGACATAAGAGAGAGCACGACTACAGTCGACTTTGGAGATAATGAAATCCAAAAGTTTCATTGATTGCCAAATCGCCTCGTCCAATTTTGGCAGTGTTCTGAGTGTTTCCTTCCAAGTATTTGCAAATTGGACACCATATTATCCTGTTACATAGACTAATAAATATTACCTTGCGGGCCCTTCGCTTTTGACAGGCACTAACCCATCTGCTTGCTGGCTTGCTGGCGGCCAGCTCTCAAAACGTTGATTTTGACTGTTGAACGTTTCTGGAGGAAGGAGACCATGCTGGAGAGGTCACATGTCACGTGGATGCGTGTCGGACCAATCTCCTGCCCATGCAGAGAGGGGGACAGGTCAAGGCAATTGGGGACCCTGTGACTGTCCTGCCTTGAATACGGCGGCTGCGCCCGCAATACGAGCGGCAGTCAAAACGAAACGACACCAAAATAGGTTTTTTCTTCGAAGCTAACAAAAATAAAGGCGTTGCTAAAGTTGGCTTGGCCTCTTATAATAGTTAACTTGAGAATTCCGGGTGTAATCTGACGAGGAACAGCAATTTTTTTTTCAAAATAACACAACTATAACCCTACCTGGGGACTCTCGACGGACTTCGAGCGAGTTGCCATGCTAAACGTCGGCGACCCATTTTTGGCGCCAAATTGGAAGTTTTGAGACATAAAATGTTTCATAATTTTCACTTTTTACAATCTGAAATGGTTTTAAAGTTATTTTGAAAGTTATTTTTAGTCATGACACAAAGTCCTTCTTCATTGCATCGTACATTCTTTTTTCTTTTATTCTACTCCTCTGCGACCCGCTAGAATATCAAGCTGTTTTTGTCGCCAAATTTTTTTTAAAAAAATGCGCTAATGGCTGAGCAACGTTTTGCAATTGATTTGTTTTGCTTTTGAGCTACGTCAGTGATTTGAAATCGTTCCGCCTGTCTTGAATTTTCTTCTTGTTGTTTTCTTCCCTTCGATTCGTAGCCCGCGCGCTTTGCGCTTGGGGCCGTGACTTAAAACGCGGACCTCGAACTCGGTAAGTAAGAAGTATTTACATATATCTAATTACATATATCTAATTACATATATCTAATTACATATATCTAATTACGTATATCTAATTACATATATCTAATGACAAAAAATGCCAATAACCCGTATAAAGACATGATTGCCGTATGAGGTTTGGAATTCAAGACCTCTTCGCCCAGATCTGAACAAAGCATTTTGAACTAAAAATTTAAAAGACAAAACAAAGAAATTTAAAAATGAAATTTGTAACGTACTCGCTATCAGTGTCATTCAAAGTTATTTTATGCGTGTTCAAGGATTGCGTTTTTTTTTTTTTTTGTAATTTTCAGTATGAGGTCGTTGTTTTAGTAACCAATTTAGACATCAGCCAATAACGTCATTTTCATTTTGCAATCACGTAAATTTGTATATTTATATGCTAATCAGAAAGGCTTGTCACACTTCTGTTGAATACTTATTAATGGAAGCGAAACGTGGTACACCAAACCTTTGCTAGCCGATGAAGAACTATATATCTCGAGTAACAAGGATCATAAACGCTAAAATACAATTAGATTCAAAGAAATTTAGGGTAAGTTGAATTTCCTTTCGTTTGTATTAGTGTGAAGCGACTCGTAATTGTATTATATTCTTGGTTATGAAACATCACGGTAATAATAAATATACAAAAGCACTGATCGATGCCGGTTGATCAATTTCAAGAGTCCAAAAAACATCATATGAACACATAGATATATTTTTTTCTATAAGGATATATTATATAGGAATATCAAAGCTGAAATTTGCGAAATTTTAAGAATATTTTTAAAATGAAGCTGAGGCTGAGGATTTGAAAACAATATAATTTTGTGTTGAAAATTTGTACATGCAATATGATGTTTTTTTAACTAAACCGTGTAAAATCATTCCTTGCTCTAAAAGCCACAACCCAACAAGACAAGCACTAGGGATATGTTCGATCAGTGCTCATAACATTTCTGCAAGAGGTTCTGTGTGTCATATTAACAATTATTTGACTTGGTTGAGCAAAATATTGCGATTTGTCAGCGACGAGCCGAAGGCGAGACATCTGCAAGACACTTACAAATCACGATATTTTTCAATATCTGAGTTCAATAATTGTTTTATCATTCGATCACCAATTTTTTTTTTCATATTTAAATCACTCTCTAATAGCTCAGGGAAGCGATCTGCCATTTTTCACACGAGCGCGGTTACAGAATACTACATGCACCTTTAGACGGTACTACGCATGAGCAGACCATGATTTGTAGGCAGTTATTTGCAGGCCACGTGGTGGGCTATCGGCCAATGAAAAGGAAGGAAAAAATGCGTCGAATCGAAGTTAAGCAAAATATCGTGACTGGTCGGTGGCGAAGCATTCAAATAATCTGCCAGACACTGACAAATAACGATATTTTGCGATAAAAGGGTTCAATAATTGTTTTATCATTCAATCACCAATTTTTTTTATTATTTAAATCACTCTCTGACAGCTCAGGGGAGCAATCTGCCATTTTTCATTAGGGATCATGGTTGCAATTACGCATGAGCAGAATATTATTTGCAGCAAATTTAGACGGTACTACGCATGAGTAGATCATTATTTGCTGGCAGTTATTTGCAGGTCACGTGGTTGGCTCTCGGCCAGTGAAAAGGACGAAAAAAATGCATCGAATGACCGATAATTCTTAATTATCTGCGTTCGTTGTTGATCAGAACAAAATTAGTTTACCCTGACTGAACTTGAACCTTCAGTTGACAAAGGAGAATCAATTGCAGGTTACAACATTTTCTAACCTTCTGCCCGTGTCACTCGATCGAATTAGCTAAATCTCCTTCACTATATATATTAGACCATTTTACAGTTGTCTGCTCAGTGACCTGGCCTTTGGATGTCAGCGAGGCTGAAGTTGACCTTGTTTTGATACAGACCTCACTGCTTTCGTTGTGTAAAACAAGTTGTTCTAATGCTAACTAGGTGCATTTACATGTCAAAAGCAGTGAGGTCTGTATCAGACAACTGTAAAATGGTCTATTGAAAATGGCTCAGGACGTTAGCGAAGATATTAAATAACAATGCGAGTTTGCGGAGATTCTAACCAAGTTCAAATTATTGTTAGTTACAATTTTATTAGAGCTGATGAATCTGTGTCGAGCTAAAACATGTTCCTTGCCCACAATGGTGCAGAAAGTCTTACAACACATCCAACGTCGTGAGCTGTCTGGATGAATAATACCGAATAAACCTGCCTGTTAACGATCGTCTTTTTCGATACATAAACTCAGAAAAACCTTTGTAAGACGAGATTAGTCTGTTCACAGATACAGACGTAGCTTCTTTGCTATGAGTTAGTTTTCTTCGACCGCGCGAGCGATGCTTTCCTCAAGGCCACCCCCTTAAGTTTCCTTGAGGTTAACACTTTTGCTAATTGCAATCTCGCCGCACTCAAAGCAAAATAGAGCGTCTGTGGACAGAATACGGACGTAATGTGAAAAGCCATTTTCTCGAGAAAAATAAAGCCACTTAGGGGAAAAAATTAACATGAAGTCTAAAATATCAGATTATATTATGAAGTAGGCTATGGAAATTAAGAAATAGAACGCGTCTTATCTATTTGTTAATAGAGTAGCCTTGTCATGACTAATTTGACTTAATCTCACAAAATAAAGAGGCTGGCGGGCTCATTAACGAAAAAACAAACAAACAAACAAAAAAAAAAAAAACAGCTAAGACACTGTACAGAAACCACGCACCTCTTCATCACCTGTTATTTAATTCGCTCCCTGTTCTGTTTTACGTACTGCTAGTGTCTTAAGGGCTAGGCTCATTGTTTTTATTGTTTGTTTTACTGTTTCCTTTGCTAATGCAGCTTTTTTAGAGGTATGTACCGGTGTGTCTGTAAACATAACGAAAAAATGCATTTCAAAAGTCCCTATAAAAAGTTAAAGCTAAACTATACCACCAAGAGATTATCAAGGTAAGAGAGTGAATCCCCCATATAGGTCCTCTACCTAAGGTAATCTCTCTTAAGTTATTTTTAGACATGATACCCAGTTCTTCCGAGGATGCTACTTGCGCGATGCGTGGACAGCCGAAGCGACTTAGACGAAACGGCGGGAACGCCATTTTATATGTTTTGATTTCGTTTCATAGCAGAGATGTTTTCCGCACTCTCAACCGCCTTTTTGTTCGGCTGGGCTTTCGTCTGTTTTGCGCTCGTTTGGCTGTTTAGTCGGTTTTAGGGAGTTTTATTATGCAAACTTTAACCGCAACGGCAACGAGTACAATGGCTGTGTAAGCGTGCGTTATAATTCTTTGTTCATTCCTTTGCTGTTGTTCACGGCAAAAGGTCACAAAACAACAACGTGAAATAACCACATTCCGCATATTCGAGAGAACGTGAACTATACGACGATCAATTTTTAACATTTCCTTTTCGAATTTTGACGCTGTCTTACATATTCTGTTTGGGATATTTCTGACAGCATAGACAAACTTAATGAATCTAAATTCTCGTGAGACTCGTAGATTGAATATTAAGTCGTTTTTGATCGATGTTGCCTTTGGCGTTGTTGTCGTTGCTGCTTAAAATGCTTTTGCTACTCGGGTAGCGAGCGTCTTCCTGCACTTTCAACCATTTGTTTGTTCGGTTGCCAAGCTTGTGTTTGGACGTTTGCTTGCTTTGCACTTGTTTGTCTACTCATTTCTCTGCCGTTCATTCATTTGTTATTCTCTGTGTAGGGGACATCCGTCTCTTATTTAAACTCCTATTAAAGTTTGGAAATGTACTTTAACATACCGGGAGCCGAAGCTCCTTTGCTTGTAAATCAAAATATCAAAGAAGACATCCCCACAGCGTTGGAGGTCTCCCTGTGCTTTGAAACGAAACGAAACGAAACATAAACAGATCCTCTACGAAAACATCCAATCGACGCGCGACTAATATCCGCCGAAGAACTGGGTACAATGTCTAAAAATAGCTTAAGAGGGATTACCTTAGTTAGAGGACCTATATGGGGGATTCACTCTCTTACCTTGATAATCTCTTAATACCACTTGCTTTCCATGCAGTCCCAGCCAATCCAGGTCAGCTGGTCTTAACTACCTTTTTCGTCCTCAGGCTTTTGTTTATTAGTGCTCATACTCAGGATGCTGGAATGGAAGCTAAGTTTTGTATTTGTACTTTCTTCAGTGGTATTATGGGTCTTACCTCTCGTAGTAACAGGTGTGTATAGACAACATGTCCAGACATGAATTGTTGTTAAAAATGAGTATGGTCCTGGCGCGGGAACTGGCTATAAATTAAACTTCCTTTATTATCTTACAATAGAAAGGGAAAAAAAGGGCCAAAAATGGCGAAAGGGAAGGCACAAGAAGTAGAAGTAGTAGTAGGACTTGATTTAAGTGACTGATAAATAAACTTTTTCTGCTGGTGTCGTTCCTTGAAGTAAAATAGAAATCGAAAAGAATACCTTGGCATTGCCGCCAACATTCGAAGAAAAACTTCGGTCGCAAGAGAGCAGAACAGCCAAAATATCTATAACTTCTCAAGGTATTTTTTTATTATTGTAGTAAAATAGAAAAATCAGTAACAGAAGTGTTCTGTGAAAAGAAAAGAGGGGGTCACCGACCATCACCGAGAAAATAAACTGCAGGCGAAGTTAGCACAACCGGTGCCAAGCCCTACATACTAGCTAATATTTTTAACGCGCGCGCTTGATGTATGAAGAACTTTCGACAATCAACAGTGTCCCTTTAATCTTCGTTTTACATGTCGTTTCTTTTTTGCAGCAAACACTAAATGTCAACGACAACTCGAAGACGCTAAATCTCTCATAGAAAGTGGTGTTGTGGATATTCGTCTACCAGTATGTATGGCTGACGGCAGTTTTGCACCTAAACAGTGTAACTTTCAAGGCTGCTTCTGTGTTGATGAGAGGACTGGTGTCTGCAAAGGAGGCACTAAATGTCAACCGATAGGCCCAGATGAGAGCTGTGGTAAGGCATGCAAAATAAACATAGCTTGTGAATGATAAGGGGTTGACTGGGAACTTAGCACGGGAAGTGTTTAAAGGGCATCCATTGTATTGGACAGTAAATCACCTTTTTCACGAGAGTGAGCATTCATTTTTTCATTCGTGTATTTTTTAATGTTTATTTATTCATTTTATAAGCGAATTAGGGACGAGAATAGACATACATACATGTATTACTTTATTTACCCTCGGATTTCAGAGTAGCTTATGCAGCTAATATCTCACTGCTTTTGTTGTGTAAAACAGATTGTTCTTATGCTAACTAGGTGCATTTACATGACACAAGCAGAGAGGTCTGTATCAAAGCAAGGTCACCTCCAGTCTCGCCGGCATTCAAAGGCCGGGTCACTGAGCAGATAACTGTAAAATGCTCTATTAATAAACTCATTGACTGACAATAAATGCATGAAGTGAAAACGGACAGCCTCTGCTTTGGGTTTGTCATTCATTTTGTCTGCATATTAAGTTTTTGATCTTTCCATTGTGTTAGCCGTTCCGCGGATTTCTCTACTCACTAGCTATTTATTTTGTTTTTGACTTGCAAGTAAAACATAAACAAGACAGCTAGCCAAGTTGGAGATCATCAGAATGGCGTTAAGAACGCGACCATGGATCAACAGTTAGACGCTAATGTAAGTAAGCAGACAACAACCGTCTGTATGAAATCTATGACAAAGGTTGTCAACAAGAACTGTATTAAAATTGAAAGGACAACTTTCTTTATTAAATTGAAAGTCTCGTATTTGTAAAATAACATTTTTGTTGTACAATAGAATGAAAAAAGTGCCATAAAGCATATTTTGGCGATCTAAATGTGCCCATTTACACCTACACATGTAGCTAAGGCTCATGGTCTACAGAATTATTTAATGCAGCCAGCGATTAACGTGTATAAGGAAGCGTCCACACTACACCAGAGAAATTTGAAAAAGCAGCTTTATTTCTACCGTTAGGCCTACCGTCCACACTTATCCGTCACGAACTGAAAATGGAGTTTTTTTAAAAACCCTCTTTAAACGGGAGGAATTTGAAAACGCCGGTTTTCGTTTTCGTGTGGACGGAAAAACATCTTGACAACGGAACTTTTCGAAAACGGTGACGTCATGATTATCATGTGATTTTCCTGACCGAGTTTTTCCCTCAAACACAAATCCAAAATGACCGGTGATTGTTGCGTTTTTAAATTCCATTGGCGTAGTGTGGACGGAAAGTCTACGCCAGCTAACTTATCGTGGCAGTGACCAACCCGAAAGCCTCAGTTACTTTGGTCACTGCACCTTTAATTTTACTTGCTATTTGTTGTAATTTTTGTTTCTGTGTTGTTGTTATATATGTATATTATGTCAGTAATATTTATAGACTGATTGTTAACGTTAATGTAAATAGTGCAAAACAATAAAAATCTGGAATCTGAAAGAATTTGATGCGTTTTCAGAGTGAAACCTTTGTATTTAAATTCCTCCTGCGTAGTGTCGGACGGGAAGGAAAGACTAAAGGAAGACTAAAAATTCAAATGCGTATACTGATCAGTCGTAAAGTTTTTGGTTGATAACACAGGATCCAAGGTCGTCATTTGCTTGTACCAACAACACATTGGTGAAGAACTACCAGAAGAGAGCAGAATAATAAACAATTGGAATAATTTTCAAGAGGGAGGCGTGGTGGCCTCATGGTTAGCTGGTTAGTGCTCTCGATCCCGGAGCGAGCGGTCCGGATTCGAGCCTGGGGGACATTGTGTTGTGTTCTTGGGCAAGACACTTTACTCTCACAGTGCCTCTCTCCACCCAGGTGTATAAATGGGTACCATCAAGACATCAAGACACGGTCGATAAGCCAAGCCCCATGGGCTCTGCTGTCAAGTGGTTAACATTGCATCTTTTCGCTGGTGAAAGAATCCGCCACAAATGTACTAGAATAAGCTCATTTCCAAAAGCCGCCATGATTCAGTTTGGATGTTAGCTGTAATGAAAATTGGCCACGTGATCTGCCAAATGGCAAACATTGGAAAGAAAGCGGACCTCTTGCATTGAATAACCGGCTCATCCGAGTAGTGACGCATTTGTGGCAAAAAAAGAGACAAAATTATTTTTGCCAGCAGAATTATGGATCATGGATCTCCATGTTGTGGTTACGTTACATTCTCACAGTTATCATATATCTTGACTACAGTGAACTGGGCTGGAATTTACTTTCCCATAAAGAAATCACGTGCTCAAGTTTCATTATCAATTGAAAGCGCGTGTCATCGTTGTTTTATAAGTGGAGGACGGCAATTTTCCTTAAGTATAAATTTTTCTAATTTATATGACATTATATACCACATTGTTACCACATATTCTTTTTTCTTGCCCGGGTTAGGGAAATTGAAAAAAACATGAAATGAAAATTGATGCTCTATTTAAGGTCTAAACACAGAAAATGACGTCTTATTCAAAACAAAAGCAAAAACTTAGAATGGCGTAACCAGGTCAACTTTAGTTTGTTTCTGTAACATTGGAAGTTAAACATCAGGCATAGAATTTGTTTTTCGCGGTTTAGCTGGGCATTTACGCACTGTGATTTTAGCTGATACAATTTAGGTTCCCTATCTAGGCATTTGAGGTAATCGCCTGGCATTTCAACCTTTCAGACTGCAGATTGAAGTTTCCAAAGCTGATTTGTTGATTTAAAAAAAACAAAAAAAAAAACTTTGCCCAGACGTTCCAAATGTTTGAGGGACAGAACTGACGACGTAACGAAAAAGGCAATGCTTAGAACCATCTTAACAGCGAGACGAAACACAACACTTTCTATAGACTGTTTTCGATATGTTAAAATTCAGCTTTAGGCAGCGAGGCTTGGAGACACAAACAAAGGAAACTGAATGTCTTGTTTAGGTTATTTATTTTTCTAGTTTGAGCCTGTAACTGAACCTGGATACATGCAGTTGGTTTGATTTTTATGCCCTGTAACGGTAGGGATTCAACTGTGAATTTAATTAGTTGTCATAATTCTCAATCGTGATTGGTTCTTCGCGCACCTACTTAGTATGGGTAATCGTATGAAAGAGAGTGCAATTACGGATTTACACCACGAGTGGTATTTGAAAATTCTTTCAAAATTGTACAAGCCTTTAGACGAGCTAGCGTAATTTGAAAGAGGTTTCAAATTTCTCGGGTAGTGTAAACCTATAATTGACTGAGAAAATTACTAACCCGAGAGCGTTCATTTGCACTGCAGTGCAAATTAAAATTTAATGATAAATTGACCTGCTCTTAGCCAGTCACAATGAAGTAATTTTCTCAGTATTATAATAAGTCACGTAATCGGCCCGCGATCAAGTTGGTGTCCAATAACAGGTGTCCAATTACAGCTTTTTGCAATTGGATATCGTACCTGTTAGCTTCGCCGCAATTTGCACCTTAATTACTTGCGCTTTAATAAGTGGCTTCCTTTCAGATATTTCCTAAAGTTTTTAAAATTAATGAAAAAGCAAATGAAGAAGAAGAAAAAACACTACTTGCTTTTTTGTGCAAAAGAAGTTCTTAAAAGAATTTTATAATCTCGAAATTTTTTTAATGATACGATTAATTAGTAATAGACCAGACTTGCATTTTCGGTATTGAACAACAACAACAACAACAACAATGCTTTATTTACTCTAGACACTTAATACACCGTCACATTTGCAAAGAAAATTACAATAATTTACCATAACTTATGGAAAAGATATGTGCTTAAAGTCGAGCCAGGGGGATAAATGAACCTTGCGGTTTCCGAGTTATTCCCCTGCCTTTTACGTGCAAAACAAAATAAGACCAAAGGAAAGAAACAGGTAAATAAAGCGCAAACACAGGGAGACAGACCGTACTATATGAGTAGTGGATATTCGAAGGAATTGGATGTTCAAAATGCTACGTATACTTCATGCAATTTTCAAGTTGTTCAGAGATGAGATATAACTTAATTTGTTTAGAAAATTGGTACACATTAAGATTTTTCAAATAAGAAGGAATATTTTGCCAAAGGACGGAAGCCATATAGGATATAGTTTGTTTCCCGGTGTTTGTTCTGACTCGTGATTTGCAGAGGTTTTGGCTAGCGGCGTATCTAGGTCACTGGACTAATGCAGGGAGTCTTCAAACG
The DNA here is from genome assembly GCF_042242905.1 of Orbicella faveolata. Lineage (NCBI taxonomy): Eukaryota > Metazoa > Cnidaria > Anthozoa > Scleractinia > Merulinidae > Orbicella > Orbicella faveolata. The sequence goes on from NW_028301576.1 coordinate 5,946,709, forward strand.
CAAATAGCATTTATCCCTTTTTAATGATATTCCCTCGCATTAGCCTCTACTGCAAGTAGGTTCCAGTCCAATTCCTCGTATTCGTAATTTCAAATCGGACTCGCACAGCTGGGTGCTCGTCCGATTTTGAAATTACTCGCCCGATTACTCCCTGAATTGTAATCCACTCCACTTCACTCCACTTACTACTACTAATATATAGGTATCGATATTAAAACCAGGTCACAAGCGTACAGACAACATCGCTTAAGGCAACAGAAGTTTGGAAGAGTTAACTTGTCTCTTGGAGTAGGCTTGGGGTAATCCAAAGTTTTCAACATAAAGCTTTTAGTTGTTTTGTTTATTCTTACCTTATTTTGAATAGGGAATCTTTGTTTACGCTATTTGCCTCATTAGCGTAGGTGTTTCAGTCTCTGATGGAGATACAAAATTATCAGTTCTGAATATTGAAAGGCCATAGCACGATTAACGGTCTCATGGAAGTTGAAGCCAATGTATCAAAATACCTTTGCCACTCAAAAGTTTTGCAATTAATTTTTGAAGGCCAATATCTTCTTCAATAGAACACCCAAAGGAAAGATGTAAAACTTCAACCGGCTAAGTTTCCCAAACTCTTCAACTGTTTGGAATTAATTCATCTCTTGACATGTCCACACTATAGTAGGGGGGGGGGGGACACCTCCTATAAGGGTTTTCAAAGTTTTGAAAAGACGAGTGGGTAAAACTTTTAGTAGCTTTTCATTCATCTTCCGCTAAAACTTTGATATGTCAATTGTGTGTTCATCACTTTTTGACGTTGCAATGGCAACCGCAAATTTCATGTAGGCCTAACCAAAAATCAATTTTTTTGACACAATTCTGTATTTTTTCCAGTTTTCTTCATGAAATTGCAGAAATTCACGAGTTTGTACATTTCAGAAGCATTTTGGCGTGATTTTGTATTAATTTCCGTTAGTTCTTGACTTTTTAAGAAAATAGTGAAATTCAAGATGGCGGATCCAAGATGGCAGGTCGAATGACGTCATAACCAACAAAAATGGTACGCATGTTCTTGTACGTAAAGCAAGTTCAGGGCTATCAAATTAATGTGAATTGATTTCCGGCTGTGCCTTAACAGAACGAAAACCCGGGGTAGGGTTTCCATGAGGAAAATATTAAATGCAAAGCATTTAAACTGTAGAAATGGTCACCAGAGTTGTGTTTGCAACGTAAGCCTAACTAACATTTCTCTTGATCATCAGATCAAGGGAAGGTTGGTAAAACACCTATTGTATCAAACCACCTTAATTAATGCCAAGGACTTAGGCTTAAGTCACAAGTTACCATGCTCTCTCTCATTCCTCTTGTATATACACTAAATTGCTATATCATTTTGATAGCGGCTACATGCCGAATAGCTTATGGAACGCAACTTTACAAACGTATCAAACTTGAGCCTAGTCTTGTTTGCAGCTGATATCTCCTCTCAGGTCATCAAAATTGATGTGACCCCAGTGGTCAGAACTGGCATCAACCAGTTTAACCTGGGCGCGCTGACCAATAAATTCTTGAACGTCCCAGTTCTCACGAGCCATTGTCTCCATGCACTTACCAGTGGCACTTCTGACAACCTGAAATATAACAAGAGATACATAAAAAAAATAGTATAATGTCAGTTTGGTGTAAAAAAAGTTAACTGTATTTATATTTCCATGGATATTATTTGTTACGAGAAGCGGACATTTACCTAGAGGCAACCTCGAGGTAAATAATATGAGCTTCATAGATATGAAGATAAAAAGTCTATATATTAAAAAAAATACGTATAAATGACCTCAAGTTGGCTCGAAATTATGAAAGTAATTTGGTTGAAACTTAGAAATTTTGTCAGTCGGCTCCAGGCATTCTGTTATTCAAGTCATTGCGCAAAAGCCGAGTTCGCCCGAATGCTGATCGGCGCTTGCCGAGTATACCAAAATATTCTCAGGTATTCAAGAGCGCGTAACTCGAAACACAACTGGAATATCCTACTGCAATCCAGCCTGTTTTTTCGAATCCAATTTGAATAAGTTAAGAGCTCATCCTTGAACAATCTTGAATACTCAATGTGTAACGTCATGTCCTAATTAAGTGCGCCCTACTCTAGAACAGTTAAAGCCGGCATTCAGCTTGAATACTTCAAGTCTCAATGTTTGAAAACTCTTGAATACTTTAAATGTATATTACCTATGGCGTTGCCTTGGTTTCTCTAGGATTCCATGGAAATTTGCAGTTTTGAAACAGTGAATCAAAAATTATTTTAAGAGGAATTTTGACCGTGCTAACTGGGCTATCGCTTTTGGGAATATATAAACAATAACCTCCATTTAGCGCGGAGATATGCTCGAATATTTGTTCGCGGACATTATCAATCTTTTTGTTAACCTTCGAATATTTTTCACAACACGACTTGGTTTTGAAAATTGGGGAATTTCTCTCGGATATTCCCCAGTTTTAGCTGGGAATATTCAATCACAAGACGCCTTTAAACCAATCGCGAGCGAGGGAAAATATTTGATGGATTATATATAATCCATCAAATATTTTTAGTTTCTTCAATTTTTAAAAGGGTGATAATCTTTTAACAACAAAGTGGTGTTTTTGTCAGAAGTGTATCTACAGAGGTATCAATTGGTTAAATTAATACTGGCTTTAGTTGACTTAAAAAGTCTGAATTAAGAGTACTCTTACAATTAACACATTTTTCCGAAGTTAAATGCAGTGAGTTGCTGTTCCATTTTAAACTTATATAGTGATGATTGTATATTCGTAAACTGTGCTTAGCGTCTCATGTGCAGTGCTGAGAAACTGCACGTATCTTATTGAGTCGGTTTTAGTACATGTAACACTCCAAAAGCACATGGTTTTTATTATAACACACTTCATGTGAGTCACACTAAATATATATCATCTAACCACGACTTCGTATAAGTCGCACGGGATATAACATCTCCCCCTTTTTGCAGTTGTCTACACAGTCCACATACAATAAAATAATAACGCAGGATGGCAAAATCCAATTCAATGTTCCAGAGTCTTTGAATCAATCAGAACCAAAGTCTTGAGACTTAATGTGACTAATTAATGTTTAAAACTAGTGGGTTAGTAGGTTAGTATGCTCATAACAAAATATCAAAGTTTATCTAATTAATACTGCAGTTCAACTCAATTGCATATTCTAAATGCTTCTGGTGTCCGATCAAAATTAATGTAAACATGTCACGTGACGTAATCAGTCAAATAAGCAGGTCGACGTCGCTCTCGTCTAGGCCTAGATGACTGTACTCTGGAGTAGGAGAGCTGGAAGTAGAACCTTCTTCTGTCTGAACTGTAGGAAGCTCTTCCAACTGTTGGTTGGCATGCCCTAATGATCCGTTTGCAACAGTCTCTTCAGCAGAATCACTTTGTTCAGGGATGGCTTGGACTGGACTGCTGGACTGGACTGTGCTTGGATTGCCAGAATTCATAAGTAGTGTTTCTCTCCAATCCTCACTATCTTCTCCTTTGGCACCTTCCTCATGCATGATAGCATTAGCCAATTTAAACTGGCTTGAATCTCGGGTTATCTCACGACCATCTGTAACTCGCCTTGCCATGATCGTCGAGCCACTAATTCTGATAACTGTGTAGAAGATAGGCTCATAGGCGGTCGACCATTTATTCACCTTCTTTTGTCTAAGTAGGACATAGTCTCCCACACAGAAGTTGTGTCCCTATATGCCATCAACATATCACAGACAGCCATATTCCTGTCAAGTCCAGTTTTTCCCTGGAGATGGGCGATTTGTTCCGTCTTGTTTAACACTTGCATAAACCGTTCCACCTGGCCGTTGGCTCGGGGGTGTTCTGGTGTCACACGATGATGATCAAAGCCCTCTTCTTTTGCAAAGGTTGCAAACTCTTTCGAATTAAATGGCGGACCATTGTCAGACTGCACTCGTTTGGGTACACCGTGATGAGCAAACATTTTCTTCAACTTCTCTTTAGTCGGCTTCACTGCTGTTGAGGACACCACCTCTACTTCCGGGTATCGGGTTCTTTGATCAATTGCTACCAAGTTGTAATGACCGTCTGGGTAAGGTCCTCCGAAATCGATTGAAATCTCTTCCCAAGGTTCCTTCGGGATCACCGATGGTTTGATAGGTTCTTGTCTGCGATCTTTGGTAGTAACTTGACAGTCAAAACAATGACCTATCATTTGGTCAATCATCGCATTCATGCCAGGGAACCAATACTTAGCCCTAAGCATCTGTTTCGTCTTGGTGGTTCCCAGATGTCCCAGCTTGTGGGCTGATCTGATGACTTTCTGCTGTAACACCATTGGTAAAACAATTCTTTCCATTCTGAATATCAGACCTTGTGCTTCGTAAATTTCGTCCTTAATCGGGTAGAATGGTGCCAGGTCAGCATCCTTCTTGCTGGTCTCCCAATTACCTTTCCTGATAGTTTGGCTCAGTTTTTGCAAAGCTCTATCACGATGTGTTTCTTCTCTAACTCTGTCTAGCACCACTGCATGCTCCGTTTCAATGCTTGCCTTCAAAATCTTCTCAGTGTCATTGTTTCCAACAACTGGTAATGGGTGCCTTGACAAGAAATCTAGAGGGTCAGCCTCATCTTTACCAGGCTCGTATTTCATTTCAAAGTCCACATCCTGCATGTCCATCACCCATTTCTCGATCCAGGGGGGAAGCTTCGCCGTTGGCTTATTAAACAATGGCAGGAGTGGTTTGTGTGCAGTAATAATCGTAAACCTGGGTGCACCAAGAAGGTAGATAGAAAATCGATCCTTGGCCCATTTAACACATAAAGCATCCTTCTCTGTCTGGCTATACCTCTTTTCCACATCAGTCAGAGTACGACTTATGAAATGCACTGGTTGCCAGCCCCTGGCAGATTGCTGAAAAATGCCAGCTGATAAACCTTCATTGTAACTAGCTTCGACTCTCACCATGATTGGTAGCTTGGGGTTGAAGAATGCCATTGTATCCTTGCTGGAGATGTTGGCTTTCAATTCTTCAAATGCATCATCTTCCTCTCTTCCCCAGTGAAACTTAGCCTCCTTGTGAGTAAGCTCTCTCAGTGGTTTCGTGAGCGAAGCATACCGAGGTATAAATTTGGATAGATAACCAGTCATACCAAGGAAACTTCTTACCTCTGCCTTCGATTGAGGGGGTTTGCACTCATGGATGGCCCGTACCTTCTCCGGTGTAGGTCTTAAATCACCCTGGCCAAATTGGTAACCATAGAAGGTGATTTGTTTCTGGCCAAATTCACACTTAGGCTCGTTGAAGGTGATTCCATAATCTTCAGCTTTCTGAAATACTGACTCCAGTGTTTCATTGTGTTCCTTCCAATTGCTCGCTCCAATCAAGATGTCATCCCTCTGGTTAAGACATTGGGGAATGTCGCCAAAAATTCTGTACATTGCCTCATCAAATAGATCTTGTGATGCCTTTGCACCAAATACAAGCCTTTTAGGTCTGAAATTACCCCAGGGGGTGCTGAAGGTAGCGACTGATCTCGATTCTGGGTGTAGCACTAGCTGGTGGTACCCCTGTCGGAGATCCAATTTTGTCCAGATAGTGCAATCATGGAACTTGTGAATGAAATCTTCCACTATTGGTGCTTGTGAGATCCGGCTCCTTTCCATGTACTGGTTCGGAACTCGTAGGTCAACACGCGCTCTGATCATGTGTGGCTCCAGCTGGTCCAATCGCAAACCTGCAAACCTCGGTTTTGGTTGCACCACCAAAGGGGAGCACCAGGTAACTGGTTCATCGTCAGGTACTTTCTCGAAGATATCTTCTTGAATGCCTAGGTCCAACCACTTTTTCAGCGGCTCTTGAAGATAGTATGGTACCTGCCTAGGTTTCTGTGCTACCGGCACTGCTCCGGGTTTCATATGGAATCGGCTTAGGATCTCGCCACCATTCTTCTTGTCCTCTATCTTGCCAATACCTTGAAATAAGTGGCTATACTTAGTGATTAAATCTTTCATATCCTGTTCACCTTCTGCCTGTTTAACAGTGTTAGCATTATGTCTCTCCACAGATATGGCCAGATCATTGGGCTCAGCGAAGCTGCCATCTGGTTGAATCTTCAACATTCCTAATGTTATTAGTGTTTCCTTGCTAATCAGTGGAGGTGATTGGATCCTTCCTGACACTACAACAAATTTGGTCGGTTTCCCACACGTCTCATTACGAATCACAGTTTGAAATTCTCCTTTGACCTCGAGTTTGTGCTGGAGAGTACGCAACTTGACATTACTGTTTGCAAGGATTGGCTTGTCATGTGTTCTGTGGCTGAATGCCTTAAACTGGTGTTCGTCCATAATATTAACATCCGCCCCACTGTCAGCTTCCATCAAGACATCCACGTCATTTAATCTCACCATAACAGTTCGATAATCATCACCATTTTTGCCAATCACTCTTATCTTCTTGGCCTGCTTTAAGTGTTGCACTGCCTGGCCGAAAAAATCATCATCCGAGCTCGTGGATTCTGCATCTTCAGTTGTCTTCTTAATTCTCCCACTGCTTTTCCTTTTACTTTGCTTCTGTCTTCTGAACTTGTGGCTACGAGTAATCTCAGATTTGCATACAGAGGAGAAATGGTTCAATTTGTGGCATTTATGGCATTTCTTACCATAGGCAGGGCAATCTTTCCCTTTCTCATGGACTCCAAACAATCCACAATATTGACATTTGTGCTTTTTCCCAGGCCGCTGTGTTTCGTTGGATCCATTGCTTTGTTGTTTGGGGTATTGCAAATCGGAATGCACACGAGAAACATTCTCACGGGAAACATTCTCACTTCCCATATCTTTCAGTTGCCTCGCAATATCCTCCGTCTGGCTTGCTTCGGTCAGAAATCGTGTCAGATCCCACGTCTTGCTAATGGCTTTCTCAATCATCTTCTTGTTATCAATGGTTTGAATTATGTGCTCCAAAATTCTCTCGTCGAATGTAGCTCCAAACTCACATTCCTTCGCTTTCTCTCGCAGCCTTGCCGCGTATGCACTTGTGGTTTCACCCATGTGTGGCCTCATTTTCAAAAATAAATACCTCGCATGATGCTTATTCTTCGTTGGAGTGAAGTGATCATTCAGCTTAGTACGCAACTTCAGGTACACATCTTCCACCTCTGGATCCGGTAGGCTCTTTTCTAATCGAGCTATCTCTTTTCCGCCGTAAATTATTATAGCATCCTTCTTATCGACGGCCTTCGTAATTCTGAAGTATCGGAATTCTCGCTCAATTCCTCTACAGTGCTTTAAAAAAACTTTACGGACATAGTAAAGTACAGCTTCACGCAACTTTACGATGCGATAAAGTTCCGTAAATTTATCCCCTTATACGTCTTTACCGAACCCCGTAAAGACCCTTAAAGTTCGACTTTACGATTTCGTAAAAATCCGGAAAGTTCCGTAAATGCGAGCTTTACGACAGCTTTACGGAACAGTAAAGTTGCTATTTCGTGCTGTGGGTATATATAACGTCGGATATGCTCACACAATTCTGGATACGCTGGTGAAAACCATATCTAGCGTCAGGTGTATTCTGTTAGAATTTCATTCTCTGCTAAGAATAGCTGCTAATAAACCATCGTGCTTTTGAGATATGCACAAGATTATGTACATTGGGAATACTAGGAAAGTACCAGACATGAATTACGCGTTTATGCCCTGCGCTGATAGGGCAAATGAAACGAAATCTGATATAATTCTTACCTGGTTGCTGACATTCAACTCTGCCCGAACGAAGTTTATATTGCAGCCTCCACCAATCAGGAAGGAAAGGTTATTTCCCTTGATATTAAAGGGTGGGGACGTAAGAGTTCCTTGGGGAAGATCTCCTTGCTCCTGTCCGGCTGGTGTGTCGTTGGATGGTCGATGTTCGTAACCTCCAATCCACCAATCTCCTTGTTGATTGGCAGGTCCCCTGGTGCGAGCTTTTGAGTTATCACCGTAAGTTGGCTGATTATTGAATACCGTTCCAGTCCTTATCCAACCACTTATTCCATCTTCAAAGTCAAATTTGCAAGCTTTTCAAAAAACAGAAACAACCAGTGGTAGATTCAATTCAGTTGCAATGGTCTAAAGGGAGGCAAAAAGGGCTGTCTGATTTCAAACTTATTTTCAACAGCATTTCCAACAGTAACGGCCAGAGGTTTTTGAACGTACCTCAAATGTGAGAATATTTTAAGGAGTGTGTTGCTCGATTCGGCCCACAGGGAATCGGTAGAGAGGGAGGCGAAGGAACAGCTGGCGACGGTCAGTTGAGGGGGAGATGAGAGAGGCAGGCTTCTACTAGCAACAGTTGGAGACACAGTCACAAGACAGAGAGGGATGGAGAGACTTCCTTAATGAATCATGCTCCCCCCTTCCCCCACCCTCCCACGAAGTGAAAGGGTGTAAGTCAAGTAAGTCAAGTAATTGGTCACTTGTCGTTGTTATCGCATTCATGCTTTCAAGAGCGCCGTTTGGTTTTTTTCATGATAATTCTCAGTCGGTTGCTAAACTTTTTGCCTGCACTATACATTTAAAGGGGCACGGAACACACTGTATAAGCCAATTTGTCAGAATTCGGCTCGGACCACCATGCCCGCGATGTAACCAATAAATAATTTTCCTGTTGATAGCAAATTTCTATCCTTTCCATTTTCCCAGCAGAATCCCTCTGAAAACTGAAAAAGTTGGAGATGACGGTTCTTTCAGGCTAGGACCAGTACATTAGAAAGGTAGAGGAAAAATAACCTCGTTTTAGTAAATCTCCCTTCCTTAATTTGTTACTGCCCCGATAGTGTTTTGATACGGTTAACAGTCTGCACAGCCCTTTTAATTTTGGTTTATAACCTTATACCTGAACAGTGAGTTCCAGTAAATCCCGGCTTACAGTCACAGTGATATGAATTCAGGTGAAAGTCAGGAATACAGTCTCCTTCGTTCTGACAGGGGTTGCTTTGGCATGGTGTCTACGAGATAGGAAAAAAAAAAACAAAAACAAATAAAACAAAATCATGAACGAATCGCCTCTTTTTTCTCGATTTATGATAATATAAGTATATAAGTACTTGATAGCAAAAAGTACTTGTGCTTTTAGCAAGTCTGCAGATAAAATGATTATAATAGAATAGTTTAGAGTTTATATTATGATTAAGAAAATTACTTTATCGTGATTGGCTGAGACTACGCTAATTAATCATAATTTATTTACCCGTTCCAGTACATGAAAGAAACGGAATAAATGTTTTAACGCGTATGCTTTATCGCAGCAAGTAATGATAATGAAAAAAGATTGGCTTTTACAATTACTCCACTTCGATTTCTGCGTTCGTTTTGCTGGTTTTTAATTTGTACTCGCTATAGTTAAGTAGCTTGTCTCTGTTGTACGATTCGGAGGAAGATTTTAATAATGGTAATAAGGATCGAGTGGAGACCAATTCGGTCTGTAATCATACAAGAGATCAACAAAATCAGACGACAGCCCAGCGGGAGTCCGATTTGTTAATCACAAGTATGATTACAGACAAAATTGGACGAAACGATGTCCTGTTACCAATTAAACATAATCATTGCAATTTCCAAAAAAACCCAAAACGTTTGACTTGAAAAATAGCTTTTAATAGCAATTCTTAAAGTATGATTATTACAATTTCCAAAGAATATATGGAAAATAGCTTGAAAGACAACTACAGCTTTGAAGGTTAGGTTGTTGTTTCTATATAGTGATTGCAATAACGAAGCGCGCGAAGTCTAAAAATAGAATGCAAATTATTGGAACCGCGCGAGAGTCAGACAACATAAGCGTGTTCCGAGAGAAATAGGAGGAAAATGAACGCCAAATTTTCGTTTAATTTCAAAAATTGTTTTAGGAACAGTTGCTTACGCGCTTGAAAAAGGGTCAAATCTTCCACCATTCCGTTTTGTTTGTCTGAGTTTGTCTGGGTTATGACGGCACTCGCGCACTTCGCTATTTATGTGGTGATTGGTGTATTTAACTGACAGGGCTTAAAATGAACGGCTCATGTACAACTGTCTGATTACAGTTGTCCGATTACTTTGTCCGATTACAATTTTGCAAAATTAGTGCAAAATACGGCAGTTTATGCATCAATCACATTTGAGAAAATTGTAATGGAAATGAAAACATGATAAAAGATAATCAAGTAAGGTGACATTACGTTTCGTGGCAACTTTTCTTTCGCGGGCTAGTTATTCTAGACATTTTTTTTGTGTTGTTTTGCTGAGGAAAAAATTGCCTTTGGCATGAATGTTAAGCTTTACTATATTATATGTTTTCTACACACTGACGGTGACTTTGAAAAAATAAAAAAATTCATTTGCTAGACATTGTAAAGGTAAATGAAATGTTTATAAAACACCACAGCAGTGCTGAATAATTCATCGTCGGAATCATTTCGTTTTGGCGTTGTTACTACCGCCTCCCAGTTTAATATGCAAACGGTGTTAGATGAATTAAACACTGCTCAATCTTTCAAATAAAACTGCCAGTGTTTTACATCGTTAAGCTTGCACACTGTTTATCAGAAAAGATTCTGTGATGACTAAAAAGAAAACAAACAAACAAACAAACAAAACAAATGTAGAATTTCAAGTGATATTCTACTTCTGCTTCCAGAGAGAGCAATTAAAACAAACGACTTTTACGACCGTGAATAAAAAATCTCAACTTGAACGTGTATCATCGCTAATAAATAGGACGGTAGCAAGTGTTTGAAAGCAACGTCACATCGTCGAAAGAAGTAGAGCAAAAGCTAAATTCTACTCACCAGTGGACTGTAGTGCTGAAAGGTAGCGTTTGTTTGAAGCATGTTTTTGACTCTGTGCTTGTCTGTGGCGAGCACTTCACACAGATAAAGACCTCTAGAGTTAGGATATGCCGCTACATTGAACGAGAAACACCTGGGTTCAGCGACACACATGAATGGGCAGTCCAATTCATGGTCATTGACCAAGAAAGCCTTGATTTTTTCTGCCGTTAAACGTTTTCCCCAATCCCGTTTGAAGTTTCCGTAGCTGATTTGTTGATCTCGGTAAAGAGCACTTTGCTGGGAAGCGCCGAGAATCAGCCTCAAGGAAGAAACAACCATGACACCCAGCAGAAAACTTGGAACCATGATCACTGCGAGACGAAAGATGAAAATAATTTCAGTTTCTCAAAAACCTAGTGATTAGATGCCTTAGACACCTTAACTACTCAGTATGTATAAGATTCACCTGTAATTCTAAATTACTATCATTAATAATTCAGAAACGGAAAGTAATGTGTTGGAGGGAGAGACGTTACAAGGTGTCTTCATGTTTACCATGAAGCTGTCACGATCGCTCGATGTCTCAAGATGCGGTTGCGAAGCAAAACTATCAGTCCACCATATTGACTTCTATTTTCTTAATAGGCTTTTTTCAGATTGGATGTGGCCAGCTACCATGCCAAAACGAGTCTTCGCCAGTTAAAAAAAAACAAAAACAAAAAACATTCATATGAAACAGTCCACCTGCACGTTCACTTTCATGCAGATTAAACTCATTTTAATATAAATACAGGACTCGCTTTGAAGCCGAGGCAAGCCGAATAATCGACTTGAAATCAGTTTTCACCTCAAAAGAACTCCGAGAAAGAGTTAAAACATTTAATTCTTTAAATTTGTCGCAAAATTCACTGATTAGTTGTACAAACTGTATCAGCCCAGACGTCAATAGACGGCAAACGTTTCCTACAGCTGTGTAAGATTAACGATGAAATTTTTCAATTTTTCAATCTTTTTGAACGCTGCCTGTCTATATTGGACTTATGCAAACTCAATTTGCATTGGCACTGATATCTTGGGTCTTGTGGAAATCATAATATAAAATGATTTACACTTGTTCCACCCCATCACTGTACTCGAGGCCATGAAATCGAAGAGGTTGGCGACCCACCCTGCCATCCAACGAGTAACAGTGGGCTTGATCTAGCTGTCCACTTCTATTTTAATTAATTTTGCTTGGTAGTAGGCTTGTCCCAGGCCAGAGCGATTCCACACATAACTTATTACGATGCCATGAATATAAACAATACCTAAAGTAGAATATTCCACTATTAAGGTTCCATTTGATCGACCAGCGTGAGCCCGAGGTTAACAATCACACTGGTTACCGTCTCAGCACGATGCATGGCGGGAACTATTGCCATTAGAGCAAATCACTTGATGAGCAAATCGAGCTCCCTTCTCCGAAATATATTCGATCAGCGACCCGCACTCACTCCATTCAACTCTGAAACGCGTCAACTTCGACTTCGGTGCGTAAGCAACTGCGAAAGCTTTACGCATTGATCAACGATTAAAAAATGTCCAACACGATGCGGAGGAGTGAAATTCGTCCAGTACCTAAAACTCGAAAATTACAATTTTATATCATGTTAGAAAGAACTTTCATGACTTCCTCCTCAATCGAAATCCTTACTCGAGAGCCTGACTTGAGCTCCGGACTCCAGATCCTCCCTCGAAATAAATCCTACTTGAAATCGTATCTTGATAGAACTTGATAGATAATTTTCGGACTCTTGCCATAAACTTGTACACCTGTTTCCACAGCTTTTCATATGAAGGGACAAACGTGCTTTTGTCTCAGTTCATGGGCTCAGATGGACATTAAAATCGAGTTATTTCCTACGTTCAGCTTTACCTTCGTCTTTCTGAAATATGTAGAGTGCAAAGCCTAACTTCCTCAATCAGTTATGCTCAACAAATAAAGAAGCCTCGACTGTGTTCTGTTGTAAAAGCACGCAGGAAGCGTTAGAGCACGAAAGAAGTGTAGGGGAAAACACGAGACGAAGTCGAGTGTTTTTCCCCACTTCCTGAGTGCTCTACTGCTTCCTAAATGCTTTACAACGGAACAGAGCACCGTCGAGGCTTCTTTATTTGTTTTATGATAAAGAATCCAATAATTTCCCCACGCATTCGGCTGAATTTTCAAACCAAACTTTATTTTCCAAGTGGCGTCAGCCGTGCTCTGTTCTCTGATAAAGCACGCTAAAATAAGCCAATCGCAATCCTTGTTAAAATTGTTCAAGTAATTTGATTGGCTAACGAAGCGACAGCTGTCAATCACAAACTGGACTTCATCTAAGCTTTCGGTTTCGAGTAGTTTCGAGCGGCTTTCGAGAGAAGAACGATGCCTTTAAAGTTCGCTTTTTAGTTAATTTTCAAATAAGAATCTAAAGGCAGGTAAAGGTTTGTCAGTTCAGAGGAATCCGGCTGCATTGAGGCTCATGAAAACGTGCACTTTTCCAATGGAGATTACGAAACCAGGAGCTCAAAGCTTGCGGATGAAAATGCGAAATGCTGAGTTAAATTTGAAAGGAGCTACAGTTATTTACGGCTTGCAGCCGCTTGCAGCAAGATCGCCCTAACTAGCGTAAAAGGTAGACAGACTAAGAGGAGAATACCAGAGAAAGCTTTGAGCTGACCACTCGTCGGTTCACTTCGCTGAGATGACCAGAGAGCGAGCGTTACTACACTGCATGCAAGTGTTGTTTTGAGCAATCGAGCATTTTTACAAAAACAAAGTTTCTCGTCATAAACAGAGACAGCTCAGTTGTTGTATTCTGTCGTTGTTTTACTTTTTAAGTATAATCCGCCTTCGTAACAAATATAATGTCTTTTATCGAAGCACTGGTTAGGTTGAGAATTTGTTTATTTCACTACGTGTTTTTGTCGGCCGGTATCTAGCAAAACTTGTCATTTTAGTACAGTTTTCACACTACTGTTGCTAACAATGGTCTCCGTGAGCCATTTGACAGCTTACTGTCATCAACCCGTGTTCTGTTCTCTGATAAAGCATGCTATTTCAGCCAATCAGGACGCGCGTTATATGGAAACTTGTGAATTATCCAATAAAGACTCCAGGCGGTTTTGAAATAATTTGATACATTGACTATGTAATTAGTTTAAAGCACTGTTCTCACGAGCACTACAGACAAGCATTTATACCTAGAATTTTCTTGCAGTTCATAAGGAAAAGGATGTGAAAGTCGGAGGTATTTTGGTATGTATTAACATAATCACTAGGTAGATATTCGGACGAGTGATTTCGCGGGCAAAAATGGAGAACATCCCACTCTAGCCATATGAAAACAAGTCAGTCTCGCACGCCGCTGGCCAGCCTAAGAGTGTGAATTTCCGAAACCTTTCTTTCCGCTTATCATGTGTTACCATTATATTGAGAATCGCTTGTTGTCGCTCACAGAGCAAAGTTACAGCAGGAATGAGTTTGATAATTTGGCTCGTTCCTAAAGCTCTGACTATCTATGATGACAGACGCTGTATTGCACAATCCATACAACAGGGAAATGCAAGGACCCGTGACGTTGTTTTATCCTTTCTCCCTTAAGTTCTCTGTTTCTGCATTACCAAGATCACGTGTATGTATATTTGAGCGGTCGAAGACAGTATAAAATAGATCGTGTTTCGTGTTTGTACGACATATTAATTATGAACTATAGATGCTAAATGATTGTCTGTTACCATTTTACATGATGCTTCTTTGAAGAATTCAAATATTTGAATGAAAGACAAATAAACAGTTTTCTTGAGAGAATCATGTCTGAAACGTGAAATTCATATAGGAAGCCTGTAAGTATTTCTAATATTGGTGAGTTTGAACGCGTTAGGATACGAAAGCGTGCCATAGTAACAGACCATATTCTGAAAAATTCTGAACAGTTTTTTCTTGTTAACATTATACGTTTACCAGTAGTTTTGAGTTTAAACTCGATGCATGCATAATTGCATAACACGGTAAATGAATCTGGTTTCCATTTAGCTTTCAAGAAAAAGTTTTCATTTAGCAAAATACAGAGAAACACGGACTCATAGTCTTCAACAAAACAAAATAAATTCTGAATAAATTTCCGACGCAACGTTTCTAGAGCTAACCTTAATTCATTCACAAAGTTTTAATTTATCGTTGAATCAATTCGCCAAGTACTACTTGCAAACGTTTGGTAATTTAAGTTATTCGCGATGATTGATTCCGACCACCAAATTCCCGCATTTTCCCGTCAAAGTATTCTTGAAATAATTAATACAGTTTCTGTCTTCTACCGATAGCCTTTTCCTTTCCTTTGTTAAAACATTTTTAGCGCTTAAAGATTTCCTCGCCTTCCCTCTGGACCTTTAATTTTGTGTGGAGCAGCGGCTGTGTTTTTATTCCATCAGCCCCTGTTGTTGGTTTGTTACGTCATCTTATGAATTTGTCTCGAATAAGGAAGGAACTTGATCACGAAAGGACAATAAATTTCCCTCCCTTTGTCAGATATTTTCATAATAACAACTGGCTTTATAATTTTGCATGAGCACGAATACGTACAGTGTTGCAAAACCTTCTTGTAAACTAAAACTGAAATAGTAATAATGATCATCGTGAACATGTAATAAGGTAATGATATAACATTGAAGTTACAACGGTTTGATTTGAAAGAAAAATATACACCTTATTCCAAAATGGCGGCCAATTTATTATTCTTTTGTTTGCAAGTCATTTGCCTCTTTGCCTCATTTTCACTTCAGAATTCTTTTGTATTTTGTACGTGTTGACGAGGCAAAGAGGGTTAATTACCATGTAAACAAAAGAAAAATAAACTGGCTGCCATTTTCGAATAAGGTGTGTTCGTAGATCAAAGCAAGATGAAATGAATTTTGCTAATTGAATATTAACCCTATGGTTTCTAGAAGTCATACGTTCGCCGATGGCTTGTAAAGCTAAGGAGATAATTATGTAAAAGTCGGACCGATATTTCCTATATTTTTAAGATTTTTTCCATAGCTATTTCACAAAAGCAATAGACTACTTTTTCTATGTTTTACCGGCGCAATAATAAACCAACGCGGGAAGTTGGGAGAACACTCGAAAAGCTTGCAAAACGAGAATACCGCGGAACTATCAGGTTTTAGATTAAAGACCAGGCGCATATTCGAGGATTTAAAATGCCGACATAACTCTCGAAGTGAAATAAAACTTATTAATAAAACAGCTTACGAACTCTTGCAGCCTCAGTGGTTGTGTGATTTTACGTCCATGTCTACGTTTAACTGGTTCTTCTCAATTTTAGCTCTCGTTAAATTTACGTAATGCACTGAGCAACGAATTAAATTCCCCACAACTTCTTTTAATATAATGCTACGGGGAGGGGAACGCGATGACACTATTTTCTTGTTTTGTTTACATCTCAGTTCAATATATTCATTGTATTACTGACAGACGATGAGATAGATTGTTGAAAATGAATGAAAATGTTTTATTCTTATTGTTAAATGTTTCAGGTGGTCCTGTCACAAGCACGATGAAAAATTTCGTTCCACTTTTAAATATAACGCACTGAAAAAAAAAAGACTTTGCCATTAGAATTTCCTGGTCCGCTGTGCTACGCTTCTGACGCATCTAAAACTATTCGCAACATATGGGGACTATTCAAAGATGTCTTCGATCGCGCAAACTTCAAAGACTTGGAAAGTGTTGTCTCTTACTTACTCTGTTGACCTGTTTTGTCTGGCACTGCGTCTACAACTTTTCAAAAAATCCTCCAAATCGTAAGATTGACATAGGAAATTACAGTCTTACGCTTGCGGGATCCACAATAAATAACAATTCACGTGTAAAACTCTCCCTCAGCGCCCTGAACATTCACATCTGGCGAGAGCTGTGTGGTTCCGACATACCGAACTTACGTCAACATCTCTTTTTTCCTCGGTATCCTAACGAAAAGTTTAAGTACCGTATAACAGAATTCCAGATTGAAGACGACAGCTTAGACTATGGCCAGGTTATTTTTGGCTTCGTTCACCCACCAAACACAATGTCATACCGTTTTGCAATAGTCTCGGATGATACATCAGAGTTATGGCTTAGTTCAAGTGAAGATCCAAACCGAAAACAGTTGATTGCCAGAGTGTTCACAGAAGGTGAAACTGCGTGGGCACAACGAAATCAGCTGGATAAATACCCTGACCAAATCTCTGAAGATATGTATCTTCTCAAAGGTAGTAAATATTACCTTGAAGTACTTCATAAACAAGGCATAGGTGATGGCTTTGTACAAGTATTTTGGAAAAGCTTTCAAGAAAAAGAATTCAAACTGATCAGTTCCGAATATCTATCACTCTATTCCGACGATATCTCGGTTGCAGAACGGAAAGATGTTTACCATAGTGTTCTTTCAGAACGATATCACGATGAACTCAAACAGAAATCCGAAAGAATTAGCAAGGAATACTTGGACTTCTTTTCCCTCCCTTTGATTCCTAAAGATAGTTACCTCACTTCATGCGAATACAAAAGTAGTCTGGGTTATCATTTTTCCGAATCTATGGTTTACCCTGGAGATGACACTGTCATGTGTGACTACGAAGACGGTTCGCCTAACCGAGTTGCCGGTGGAGATTCAGTTCGAGCGGTTGTGGACAAGGTAACTACTTCTCTGCGACTAAAGACCTCCAAGTAAGTTGACTGCCGCCAACATGGTGAATATGTTTTGTGTGTGTGTGCATTACACCTGCTTTCAGTTTTACGTGCATAAGCGACATTTCTCAACATGCTTAGTAACCTGGCCTACGTCAAAAATGTAAGCACAACTTACTTCTTTACGGTCAAACTCGAATTTTAGTGATAAAAGATGGATTTATTTGACATCAAACTAATGTTAGGAGTATCAAGAAGTCATTCGGGGAGAAATAAATCGACTGTTTTGAATGTTTTACACCATGCGAATGTTAAAAGCGGTAGCGGTAGCAGTAGGTAGCGGCAGCAATTCTACCGGAAGTGGCTATTGAGTGCCGGTCGACTACACTAAAACCGTTTGAATTATCCCGTGAATCGGGAAACATGAAAAGTCCGCAATCTTCTTCAGTCATTTGAGGTCAGTAATTATCATTTATTTGTCATTTCTTCCTCTAATAACCGGAAAGATTGAAATGTTTCACAGTTAAACGGTCTTTCAGCCGTTTACGTGGCACGTCGAAAGATGGCACAGGCATAACGAAAGATGGTCGAAAGATGTCGCCTGTGCACATTACACTGAAAGCGGGTATTAAGGTTTTACTTGGAAATTCGCTACTTAATTAACTCCTGGCTGACATACTGACTGCTTAACTGACTTACTGACTGACTGCCTGACAGACAGAAAGACAGACAGACAGACAAACAGACAGACAGACAAACAGACAGACAGACAGACAGACAGACAGACGGACGGAAGGATGGACGGACCGAACGACTGATTGACTGACTGACTGACTGACGGAATGACTGATGGACTGGCATAACCGGGATATCTTTATATAGCATGCACTGTTGATTGATACTAAACGAGAAAAAAAAAGTGTTTAATTTCGCTTTCCAACTAGGAAGTACTTTTTGAGAAGAATTCACAAAGTTATGCAGAAGTCAGATCCAGTTTATGGTGATCGTTACTCTGTGGATTTAGAGCTCGGCTTAAATGACAGCAGTCAATCATTTCGCCTGTCAGAGCATGTCTTTCACAAAAAGCTCAGTGACCGCTTGTGCTTCCCTGAAGGTATGGACTGGAACTTCAACGCCACAGTGTACTTCATTCTCGCTGTCAAAGATCAAGGAAGATGGGTTTATCATTTTATCAATGAGCTCACAGTTGCCAGCTTATTGACTGGCGATAAGAATTTCCACGTCATTGTTGTGGACTTTGAGAGCGAAGATATCAGCCTCTTGAAGGCGTTTGACACTTCTCTTCTTAGAACCAGACACACGGTTATCACGCTGCAAGGGAAATTTTACAAGACGCTAGCGTTGAACAAGGCTGTTGAGCGTGTTCCAAGTGAGCATGATCTATTGTTCCTGTTTGATCTTCATATCGATGTGCCTGTAGACATTATGGACAGCGTTAGAAAGGTGAGTTGGTAGATACAATGTACTTTATGTAATGAGATTCTTTTGAATTACTTCATCATCATGATTTAATAGGAAAATCTTAAAATCCCATCGCCCAGAATGTCGCGCGTCACTTTTGTGACTTATGCACGGTCCACGCGAAAATTCAGCAAAGTCAATCAGAATGCAAGACGTCTAGACAATAAAGAGAATGACTTGCAAGCGGTCAACACTGCTACATTCCAAACGAGAGTAACAGAAAGCAACCTAGGGGCCACATCCAAATGGCTTTTCAATTTATTTTTTGGCTGAGATGAAACACGATGCACTTGCAAAAACATGCAAAAAGAGAATAAAGAATTTAAAAATTGAAACTTTTGTGCTCGCATGTCCCTTTACTGTTCCCTAATTTACCGCATTCTTCAGCCGGGACGAGTTTTGTGGCCTGTTCATACGGGCAATTTCAGCCCGGTCGACCGGGATAAAATCCAAGAAACGCAACCAAAATGGTGGAACATATACTTGTATCGTTCGCGACTGTCGTAGCTGTGTGGACTCTTGTAACTTTACTAACAAAGCTAATTCGCATACTCCTAAAGTGGAAATACATACAAGACAAAAATTATGCCATTTTGGCCGCTATGTTGCGAAAACGAAGCTTTTGTCAAGGAAGTCAAGAAACAGATATTGTCCAAGGACAAATATCGGTGCATTTTTTTGTGCCAAATGGAGGCTACTGTGTTTATTATCTTTCAAATGTTTTTCGCGACGCAAGCAGTTTTGAAAATTGGGGAATATATAAACAATAGCCTCCATTTGGCGCGAAAATACATATGCTAGGATATTTGTCCGCGGACATTATCTGTTCCAGGAAGCGAACAGTTTTCCGAGAACGTAGCTCGAGGAAACCTGTGAGCTTCGAGGAACAGATAATGTCCAAGGACAAATATCCGAGCATATTTTCGCTCCAAATGGAGGCTATTGTGTTTATTATTCTTCAAATCTTTTCCGCAACGCGCGCAGTTTTGAAAATTGGGGAATATTCTCGGATATTGCCCAGTTTCAGCTGGGGAATATTCGTTCACGTGACACGTTTAGACCAATCGCGCGCGAGCGAAAATATTTGATGGATTATAAAACTTGGATATTCCCCAGTTTCCGGTCACGTGATGCGTTTAGACCAATCGAGCTCGAGCGAAAACGTTTGTTCGATTATAATGGCAGATGTCAATTTAAACCAATAAGAATCGGAGAAAAATTTAGTACCTTGTTTGAGAATAGTGGTGATCTTAATTGAGAAGTGATCTATCAAATTCCTCATGTTGTCACGCTTGACACTAAAACAAGAGTTTTTCAGTATAAATTACTAAGTCGAATAATTTATACCAACAAATCCTTATACAAAATGAAAATGATTGATTCACCCCTCTGCACTTTTTGCAAAGTTTCAGACGAATCTCTGATGAGCATCTTTTCTGTAGGTGTGATTTCATTGTAGCATTCTGGATGTCTGTTGTTCTTTGGCTTAAATCCTTGCACATTGCTATCGATTCTCTAAACGACTGTGACATAATTTTTGGATTGACGCAAAAATTAAAACATCTCATTGGTTGCTTTTAAATCATATTATCATCGCTGGAAAGCTAGTTATTTACCATAGTCGTCTGAAGAATATTTTACCATCATTGCGTCATCTCATGATAAAATTAGATCACATAGAATCCATTGAACGATCTATAGCCATAAAGAACAACCGACTTAAAATCCACGAAGGAAAGTGGAAGCCTCTCATTAATTAGAGACACTTATTTGTATAATTTTTATTGAATATTTATTGTATAGACACTTTTTTCTGTATTGTTAGAAAACTTATGTAGTGTTGTAAGCGTTGTAAACCTTATTGATTTATTTCCGTTTCGGGTGTTAAGTATAAGTAGTGTGAAGTAGTGTAGTAAACAATGTGGATGTAAAAGAAGTATGTAAAGTAATTAAGTAAATTACTATGTAGTGTAGAAGTGTGTGGTTGTGTAATATACCATGTAGGTGTAACTTAATGAATGTAATGTAATTATAAAAATAAATAAATAAATAAATAAAAAAAAGAAAATATTTGTTGGATTATAATGGCAGATGTCAATTTAAACCAATAAGAATCGGAGAAAATTTAGTGGATAACTATTAGGAGTGATAGTGTATTAGTGTCTCTTTGCCTATAAACACTATATCGCGTCATGTGATCAATTTACACCAATAAGAATCAGAGAAAGTTTAGTGGTGAACTATAACGCCTGATTTTGTCCGCGCGAGAACGGACCACTTGACCATTATGGCCGATTACAAAAAAGTAAAATTTAGTGGTGAACTATATCAAGAGATGATCAAGGTACGGAGGGTGAATTCCTCATATAGGCCTTCTACCCAAGGTAATCCCTCTTAAGTTATTTTTAGACATGATACCCAGTTCTTCCGAGGATGTTACTCGCGCGATGCCTGGACAGCCGAAGCGACTTTCTCGAAACTACCTAAGACGAAATGGCGAGTACGTCATTTTATGTTTTGGTTTCGTTTCATACCAGAGTTGTTTTCTGCACTTTCAGCCGCCTCCTTTGTTGAGCCAGGTTTTCGCTTGTTTTGTGTTCGTTTGGCTCTTCATTATTTTGCCGTTTATTCGGTTTTAGGAAGTTTAATTAAGCAAAATTCAACGGTAATGGCAACGAGTAAAATGGCTGTGTAAGCGTGCGTTATAAAAGGTCACAAAACAAAACGTGAAATAGCCACATTCTGCATATTTGAGAGAACGTGAACTATACGACGGCCAATTTTTAAAATTTCTCTTTCGAACTTTGGAGCTCTCTTACATATTCTGTTTTGGATATTTCTGATAGTATATGTAAACTGAATGAATCTAAAATCTAGCGAGACTCGTAGGTTGAATATTTAGTCGTTTTTTAATGGCCGTTGTCTTTAGCGTTGTTGCCGTTGCTGCTTAAACTGCTTTTTGCTACTTGGAAACCGAAGCTCCTTTGCTTGTAGTCCGCAAAGAAGACTTATCCACAGCGTTGGAGGTTTCTTTTGCTTTGAAACGAAACGGAACATATAAAGATCCTCCACCAAAACATCCACGCAACGCGCGAGTAACATCCATGGAAGAACTGAATACAACGTCTAAAAATAACTTAAGAGGGATTACCTTAGGTATAAGGCCTATATGGGGGATTCACTCTCTTACCTTGATAATCTCTTGACTATATATAATGGCTGATAGGCTACGATAGCATTTGTATTCGCATACGAGTAGAATTCTACTAAGGTCAATTATACGTGTTTCAGAACACGATAGAAGGTCGACTTGTGTACATGCCTATTGTTGGACGCCTGGATTGTGGCAGCACATTTGTCGATCATCAAGGCTTCTGGGAAACCGTTGGATTTGGTATTCTTAGTGTTTATAAATCAGACTGGATACGGTTTGGAGGTAAGAAAAACCACTTGAGCTAATCGAACAGAAACCTTTTCCGTAAAACAATGGCATTTTTTTTCCGTCGAATTTTGTTTTAATAGTTTACTTCCTCCTGTAAACCAGTATCAAGTTTCCTTGATGAGTACTTTAAATTTTTGAATTCGCAATACTCGTTGTGCGGTATAAGCCGGGCACATAAGCAGGTTTGCACTGGCTTTCGCACGCAGTTTTTTTGAGCAAAACCTTGTATTTAAAATAAAACTGCTCGGCTTCTCGACGTCTCACGAAAAACTTTCTGGCATGTATACTGTAATTAGCTTTTTTTTCTTTTTATTTTATGCTACGTGGCACGAAATTAGTCTCAGCATTAGGCGCCTGTCTCGATCCCGAAAAATCAATTCATGTACTGTGTTGTCTGACACTTTTCAGTTTTAAAGTAGCTTTGAGAGATTAGTGATTTATGAGAAGCAATGGTTGGCAAAAGGTTTGAGAGCCTCAAATGTCAAATAGATTTTTCGATCGTCTTAGACAAAAATGGTTAGCTAAATAGCTTTTTATCTCGGTCTATGATTCCAGAGACCACAACACCTGCATGCCATTTATGTTGGGGCGCCGGGGTATTAGGGAATAATCGAAAGACGCATTTGAAAGAGAAGAAAGGATGTGTCTTTTAGAAATGTGTCTTTTAGAAAAATAAGAATATATTTAAAGTTCGTCCATGCCTCCTTGGCAAGGCATTGGTATTGTGAAACCGAATGAGCGGTGGTAGGATCATTCGACTCCGCACGTGTCCTACTACAAAGGCTCTTTCCATCCCTGCTCTCTTTCCTCCTCCAAACCTGCTGACTCACTGCATTCCTTTTGTTGCTGTAAAGAGCCTTTTAAATCTTATAACGTCCCTTCTATTTCAAAAGGAATGAACACCCGTGACTTCAAGTACAAATGGGGAGGGGAGGACTGGGATCTGCTCAACCGCGTTCTTAACGCGAAGTTGGAAGTTGAACGCATCAAGCACCCAGGCCTCTATCATCACTTTCACACCAAACAAGGCCAATGGGATTAGCTGAGAGAATATGTAGGACAATGTGTAGTTCATCTGGCGTGTTTCACTTACAACTTTCTACAACTACGCTCCGCTGTCAGACCTTACACATTTTACCCGAACTCGTAAGCTATCCGCGAATATTACCGGATAAAGCACGTAATAAGGAATATATTTACTGATATCTCAGATTGTGGTTTGCTTTAAAACTCGAGACTGAGTGTATATCAAAACAATGGACTCCATGTATTTCAAAACATTGGACTGAGTGGATTTAAAAACATAAGACTGAGTGTATATCAAGACATTGGACTGCTATTAAGTGGGACTGGGTAGGAAGTAAAAGCTATGTCTGTAATGGATTTGCTTTTGTTGTTGGCTTTTATTTGCTAGAACTGAAAAAAAGCTCATACCTCCGTGTTGAAATAAAGTGCTATGTCCGGTTCTGGTCTGGTCTGGTTTTGTCTGTTATGTACTTAACCTTAATACCGCAGTATAAAAATACTAGCTCAAAACGATAGGGAAAGTTAGTTTTCTTATTTAAATGTTTTCCGAGAGGTTCGCGACGATGTTTTCAGCCTGTAGAATTACGTCTTTTTCGAGTAAATCTAGCACTCAATGGGTTAAAATTGCGCAGAACAAACCTGACAACAAACCATGAACAAACCATGACAAACAAGAGTTCCACTTTTCAAGATTTAAAATCTGGAAGGGAAAAACTAGCTCCCTTCTTTTTATAGCATCGGATACGTGGATAACACGCTGACCATTGTGCCCGACATTGAACTCTTGCCGGACAATTTGAAATCCACCATGGAGGTAGCAAAACAAAACACCATGAATATCACCAAAAGAGGTAACAGGCTCAAAACGTCAGTCCACAGGAAGTCTACGAGCACATCGCTTGTCGTCTACTCCTGATGCGTTTTCTGATTAGAGCAACAAACTCCGCTCTGTTTTCCTTAACTTAGACTATCCAATCAATTTGATCAATTCATCTATCAACAAATTTCTGCATAATATCGACAATATCGATTCAGCCAAGAATGCAAGTGACGACACCCCTTGTATCATGATTCTACTACCATTTAAAGATGAGCAATCAGCTAATTCAGTCAAAATACAAATGCAGAATTTGAGCTAGCGCCAGCATTAGTGTCCACATTAAACCTGACTTCCAGAGCAAGAAGGTTGGCCAAGTTCTCGCTCCGAAAGAGAAGAAGCCCCTTATTGTTAACAATCAATGCGTGGTTTACAAGTTTCAATGTAATCTGTGCGACGCAGATTATGTCGGGTACACAACCCAACGTTTACACCAACGTATCAGCGAACACAAATACTCGGCAATCGGCAGGCACATAGAAGAGCATGGGCTGACGAAGTCTGCTTTAGAGGATAAACAATTTTGTATTTTAAAGAAATGCAGATATAGTTTAATTGTTTAGTTTTTGAAATGCATTTCATTAAGGAATTGAGCCCTGTGTTAAATACACAGAAAAACTCAATTCGTGCTAAACTTTTACATGACTCTTTGCGTGCAAATATTTTATATTATATATATTTTAGCGCTTTTTAGAATTTTTTGTCAATTTTTTTATCATTGTTTTCTTTGCATTCGTGTCTCTTAAGAATTCTTAGTTTACATTTAAATTTGTATCCATTTTATTCAGTCAGTTGACTTGATAATGACTTTAAGCGAACGAAACGTCGCCGTTCAAACCAAAATGGTTTTAAGTTTTTCCATATTGTCGCAGTGTTTTATAGTTAAATTGTTGGGAAAATCTCCTCTTCTACGAATTACCATTATTACAATTTTGAAATAACGCAGTGATATCAAAATTCGCAATAATATAGCGTCGGTAAATGTAGATTCCTACCTGGGTCAGTATCTTAATGACGGGGTGGCTAAATTTATCAAAATGGACTGACTATGCTACTTTGGCATTGACTGACTGGTATACCCAAAGACCATGTTTTATCCATTAAACGGCGAGCTGTAGCGTTTCTCGGTCAGGCTAATAATTATAGTAATTAAAAATTATTGGATGAGGTTGAGAAAAATATTTTGATTTGTCAGTGGCAAGCAGATCAAAATTTTGAGGCAAACAATTAATCTGCGAGACACTGAAAAATCACGATATTTTGCGAAAGGGAGTTCAATAATACAACTCAAGGAGGCCATCTGCCGTTTTCCACACAAGAGCGAGGTTACAATTACGCATGAGCAGAATATTATTTGCAGCAAATTTAGACGGTGTTTCCCATGAGCAGACCATTATTGTGGGCAGCCATTCGCAGGTCTCGTGCTGGGCTCTCGACCAATAAAAACAAAGAAAAATGCATCGAATGATGAAGTTTGTTATAG
>NW_028301576.1:5975000-6035000 GCF_042242905.1 Orbicella faveolata
CATTTGACGTAATCTATTGTCTATACAAAATGAAGCAATCTCATTGGTTGCTATGCGCAGCAAAGAATTGTGATTGGTCCAGGAAAATCACGCCACTGTCAAACTTGACTTGAGCGTCGCTTCTCGTGGAATGAAACCTTACAGCAAAAGCAGAATTGAACTGCGAAATCTACAAATCTTAAAGAAAATGCTGAAAAGTCAAGTCGGTTTTTGTCATCAGAGCGGCCCTGTGAGCCGAAAAGCTTGGACGTTGCCTTGAATATGGCAGGAGTTGAAAAAAAACGCTCGGAAAACTTGCGGTTGTGGTTAACCTGAAGGCCATTCGATTCGAGTTTTGAATGAAAGGAGCGTTAGTGATGGTGGAAATTTGTGTCCTCTGTGGTTGGTGATTCTCAAATCAGTTTGACATAATGTCGGAGACACCTTTTAGCTGCGATACAGTTGGCCGTGAGCTGTAGTGAGCTATACTTTGCTCGCTGCTGTGCCCTGAAATGGACTGAAACATTCGCATCGGAAAGCAAGGTTATGTGTTTATTTTAACTGATTTTAAGAAGTGGTTTTGATGTTCTATTCCAGACGATCACTGTGTCACCAATTATTTTAGGACTGAGAAAAGTTCAATGTTTTCAATAAATTAATCTCATAAACATTTTGTTTATTGGGTTTGTTAAATTCGAGGTAAAGCAATGGTTCTCGACTTACCAAGACTAATTTTTAATTTGTGTTTGGTTTATTCTCGCTCGACTGCCGGCTGAGACTGCTCGAGTATTTTTTCTGAGTCATTTTCTAAAACAGAAACGGCTTTATCTTTCTTCTTTCTGCTAGACTATGCTTCTGGTAGCTGTTCAATGCCTGGACAAGACTTTCTTGTACCTTATCTTTTGCCCAGTCATGTAGAATATTATCTAAATTCTCAAAACTTTCCGCCATTTTAAAACACGGGGGGAAAAAAACTTTGAAATGATGACGTCAATCGTGCATCTGTCCTCTAATAGATCATAGGCGAGAACCAATCAAAATGCGAGAATAATTTGGGTTATTATATAAATACGAATAACATACGGGTACACACCAGTAACATACAACTACATACGAGTAACATACGAGTACATACGGATGATACTCGCGCGTGTGGCACTTGCTCTCGGTCGCTCGTGTGTGTGTGCAAGACAAGACCCGTGCACATGCAAAAATGAAATGTGAAGAGAAAAATGGTACATTTCATGTTTATTACCGTCTTGCCATCGTATGTTGTTCTCATGTATTCGTATGTAGCCAATGTATTGATGTATAACCTGTGTATTACCGTATGTATCTGTACGTATTCGTATGTTACTCGTGTGTACTCGTATGTACTCGTATGTTACTGGTACGTTACTCGTATGTACTCTTTTGTTACTCGTATGTATCCGTATGTTACTCGTATGTACTCGTATGTACACGTATGTTACTCGTATGTACTCGTGTGGTGTTTTAGTCACGATCACGAAGC
The DNA here is from genome assembly GCF_042242905.1 of Orbicella faveolata. NCBI lineage: Eukaryota > Metazoa > Cnidaria > Anthozoa > Scleractinia > Merulinidae > Orbicella > Orbicella faveolata. The sequence goes on from NW_028301576.1 coordinate 5,976,493, forward strand.
ATGCGCGAAACTGTTTACAGAATTTTGTCATGATTATATAATGAATGGCTAGACCATCACCAGAGCAATCTCAACAAAATATTTGGGCATAACTGTAAACCAGAAACTTAATTGGGACCCCTTGAACATTAAACGTAACCCCTTGAACATACACTAAACGTAATATTAGCCAGATTGAAATGGTCCGACATAGAGCAGCTAGATTTGTCTTACATGACTATTCCAAAATTGAGAGCAAAAGTTGAAGTTACACTTTGAAATTTACCGTTGCTTAAACCTAAAATACATTTTCATGAATGTTTGAGATACCACCATTTTTTGATTTTTTTTTTTTTTCAAAATCATACAGTGTTACCAAAAGCTACCAAGCTTGCAGCACCGTTTTATATGCATTGACTGTCACTTTTTCCTGTCCGGGAGTACCTTGTTTACTGATGTCTCCTATCTTTAACAGAACCGTTCGAGGGACTGAGGTAGACAATACGTCGCAAAAGAGATTACAAGCTTCACGAATTTCAAGCGATATTAAAATTATAATCACTGAAAAGCGCTGGTTTCCACTCTAGACACAATGTGCTAGCTTTAAGTTTGAATTTTATGCGGTTGGAAGCTTGAAGCAACGCTTACTCTTCTAGGCCGGGTTGCTCAAAGCCCTAGTAAACTAGGCCAGGATTAGTAATAATTTTAATTCTGTTTTGTAACTTTTTGGTGAGGTTTCCTGTTTATATTGTTTGTCCTTCAGTTTTGAGTTGGAATAATCTCAGAGGGTCCACAATAGGGTTTTCAGATCTCGCTTTCCCGCCCGTTTTTTCCTGTTAATCCCGCCATCCCACCCTTTTTTGACTGGACATCCCAATCCCGTCTACTTTTCAAAGACGTTCCTGCGTTAATTATTAATTTGTTAAATTAATAATTAGTTAAATTATTAACACAGAATTTTTTTGAAAATACATATCATAAGAAAGATCAGAAACGAATTCAATGGATAGCAGATAAGTAAGCACAAATGATTATAATTACGTTTCTTTCCATAAACGGTTTACTGCTTTGTTTTCTTTTGTCCACGTATCAGTGAAAGAGATGGCCTGTATACACACTTGACAGTTTCTTTCAAAGCTTTCAGCGTCTCCACTTTCCTTGAAATCTGGGCTCAGAACTTTTCTTTCTGAATGAAGGCATTCCTGCTCGCGCATCCTTTTCGGAATATATGGCGACGCATACTTCATTCGGTAAATCACTATCACCGCCATCCGGTGTGGCTATCTTGGCCCAAACAAACCAAGCGCTCTGGAGAAGGTCAAAAGACTAGAAAAACTAGAAATGATCGGAGACCAAGATTACAGACGCAAGCGTCGAAAATGTTGGAAATGGACAGATGTCCGAGGTCAACACAAATGATCGCAATCAGTAGGAATAGGAATGAAAGACCTCATACAGTAACATGATGCTAACGTAGTCAAGCGATAATGAATACGTTTGACAGAACCTGACAGGGTACAGATTCGTTGCTATTCATTATTTAAAACCTGACACAGCTATAACGCACAAAAGGTTCGTTTCTGCCAGCTTGTGGTTCTTGCGCTGGTCAATAACAATTTATGAGGTGACGTAAGAATTGAAATCTCGTATACCGCTCTGTTCCCCTTGCGAATCCCGCATCCCAACCCTATAAAAACACGAAATCCCGCTCCCGCTCGTAATTGTAATTCCCGCTTCCTGCCCCTGTTTTCAGCTCAAATCCCAAACATCACGGTGATATAAAAGCCAAATCCCGCATCCCGCCAAACCTATTGGGGACCCTCATCTCAAACTACACAAAACATAAGCAGTGAAAAACATTTCTAAAGAAGAAAAATGAATCCTTTATTGCGGGGTTAGCTTTATCCGGCTTTTGAACAACCCAGCCCTGAACGTTTATGCCGTTTAATCTCGCCAAAGGAAAGATTAGACCTTTTGCAACAGTTGAACACGTGCAGTGCTTCTAAAGAACACACTGATTTAGTCATTGGTCATGCATATAATGTTATCAGAAACTAAAAGAACATTCCTTTTACTAATGAGAAAGCCAGTGGACAGGAAGTCTCCACTTGAATACTTCTAAATGAATTCCGTCGTTGACCTCAGATGTTTTATAGACTTCAGAAGTTTAAGAACTTTAAAATCGATCGCTATGTAGGTTTATAAAGGTTTGTAATCTAATTTTTAAGGGGATTTCTTTGGCTGTTATGACTGAAAGCCTCTCTCAACAAACTTTTGAATGCAAGTTTGTTGTTGATTGATGCCTATTTTTTTTTTTTTAGGCCGTTTCTAAGATCCCAAGTACTCTTGTGTTTCACTTGTAGACGAACTCAAAAATAAGGAAACTTCACAATCGATATCCAAATCAGTCCTCTAAGCTGCAGTTCGACTACAACACTTTTGGCATACTTATGGCGGCTATTCAAACTTTTCTTCGACTGCGCAAGCTTCAAAGACTTGGAAAGTTTCTCCTCCTGGTCACGGTCCTGTTAGCCTGTTTTATTTGGCGCTATGCGTTGAACCTTAAGCTTTCTCAGAAACAGATGCCGACAAATGATCTATAAGATGGAAGTGGTAAACTACAACTTAACGATTGCAGACCACACAGCGAATGCCACTTCCCCTACAAAACCAACTTTTAGCGCACTGGATGTTTACATCTGGCGAGGGTTGTGTGGTCCAGACATCTCGAACTTACGGAAATCGTTATTTTTTCCTCGTTACCCCGATGAAAACTTCAGGAGCGTTATTACCAAGTTCCAGATTGAAGATCACGGGATAGATTATGGTCAGCTTATTTTTGGCTTCGTTCACCCACCAATCACCATGCCATACCGTTTTGCTATAGTCTCGGATGATGCGTCAGAGTTATGGCTTAGTTCAAGTGAAGATCCAAACCAAAAACAGTTGATTGCTAGAGTCTTCAAAGACGGTGTAGCCGCGTGGGCCAAGCTAAATCAGTTGCATAAATATCCTGACCAAATCTCGAAAGATATAAAGCTTCATCAAGGCAGTAAATATTACATCGAAGTTCTTCATAAACAAGGCACTGGGGATGGCTTTGTTCAAGTTTTTTGGAAGAGTTTGCAACACAAGGACTTCAAACTGATCAGTTCGGAGCACGTATCACCATATTCTGACGAAAACGTGGTTACAACGAAGAACAAAGATGTTTTGCATAGCGTATTGTCGGATCGTTATCGTGTAGAACTGGAGCTAAAATCTAAAAGAATAAGCGAGGATTACTTAAAATTTTATTCCCTCCCTTTGATTCCCAAAGATAGTTACCTTCCCTCGTGTGATTACCAAAGCAGTTTTGTGTTAAGTCGTACAGTTTATCGATACGAAGGAGTCAATCATGTTTCTGTATCCTTGGTTTATCCAGAAGACAATACTACCATGGGCTTGATGGTAGACTATCAAAATTTTCCTAACCGAGTTGCAGGCTGGGATATAATCCAAGCGGTTGTCAACAAGATAACTACTTCGCTGAGACTTAAAACCTCCAAGTAAGTTACATTCAACAAAATTCTAATTTATGGCTTACGGACACACTGACGGACTGACGGACCGAAAGACCAACAGACCGACAGACTGACAGACTGATTGTCTGAATAATAGACTGACTGACTGACTGTCTTAAAGAATGACTCATTGATCGACTGACTCATTGACTGACTGACCTACTTAGTGACTGACCTGCTGACTGACTGACTGACTGACTGACTGACAAACTAATTGACAATCGGATTGACGTCGGACGGACCAACTGACCGACCGACTGAGTGGACGATCAAATAAGCGACCGCACCCTAGGCGAACTGGCACACTGGCAATTCCAGGATGACGGTCTATACAATGTCTTGATTTCGCTTATGCTGACAATTGGGATATGTTTCACCTCTCATGTAGGAAGTACTTTGTAAGGAGGATCCACAACATTTTGCAGAAGGCAGACCCAGTTTATGGTGATCGTTACTCAGTGGATCTGGAACTCGGTTTAAATGGCAGCAGTCAATCATTTCGCCTGTCAGAGAACGTCTTTGACAAAAAGCTTAGCCATGGCTTGTGTTTCCCTAAAGGCATGGACTGGAACTTCAACGTCACAGTGTACTTCATTCTCCCTGTCAAAGATCAAGCAATATGGGTTTATCATTTTATCAATGAGCTCACAGTTGCCAGCTTATTGACTGGTGATAAGAACTTCCACGTCATTGTTGTTGACTTTGAAAGCCAAGATATCAACCTAGAGAAGGCGTTTGGCACTTCTCTTCTTCGCACTCGACACACTATTATTACGCTGCAAGGCAAATTTTACAAGACGCTAGCATTGAACAAGGCTGTTGAGCGTGTTCCAAGTGAGCGTGATATTTTGTTTCTATTTGATCTTCATATCGATGTGCCTGTTGACATTATGCACAGTGTAAGGAAGGTGAGCTGGTAATTGATTTATATAACAAAATATTAGTGGTCATTTAAAAAACTGAGTCAATGAATACTCTTATATTCTGTGATTTAGGAGGATTAGAAACATACTTTTCACTGCGTATTCCTTGTTTTTTTCAGAGTACAATCGAAGGTCGACTTGTGTACATGCCTATTGTCGGACGCCTGAATTGTGGCAGCACATACGTCGATCATCAAGGCTACTGGGAAACCGCTGGTTATGGTCTTCTTAGCGTTTATAAATCAGACTGGATAAGGTTTGGAGGTAAGAGAAATAACTAGTTTCTTAGACGCTCAACCATATCACCTAGTTAGTGAATACTACAGGAGCCATATCTTCAATTGTCAAGGAAAATTTATTGGCCTTGACAGAAAGGAATAGCAACAGGCAAAGAAATGATGGCAAGAAAAGATGGTCTAAAGGAACAATCCCCCGTACATGAGTTTCTCCCAATGATAGTTTTTCTTTTATTCTTATCAAAGACAAAAACAACCATTGACAAAGTGGTACAAGGAAAGAGGAAGGGTTGGACCCATTCCCCACACCACTGACGCTTCTCCTGATAACGTACAGTTGAACCGCGCTATTTCGAAGTCGCAGGGAAATTAAACGAAAAATAGTTCGAAATAGCGGGAGGTCGAAATGGCCGATAGTTAATGACTTAAAGGCAAATCCAAAAGAAATGATTTTGAATTCGAAAGAGAATGTGAAAATCGAAATATCCGAGATCGAAGACCGAAGGGGTTGGGGGGGGGGGGGGGGGTGAAATTCGTTTCACCTCGGGAAAATCCCTGGGAATGAAATTGGGGGAGGTCCTATCAATTCCCCCTTTTTTCTCTCTATGGTCCTGGCTCCAGTTGTTCGAAAGGTGGATAACGCTATCTATCGGATAAATCGCTATCCAGGGGATAAGTGTTAACAAAACAAAACAAGCTATCCACTGTATAGGGATTTGTCCAGAAGATAATGTTATCCACCTTTCGAACAACCCGGCGGGTTTGGAGTATGACTTTACTCACTTCATCCTACAGTTACATTTTACCGTGTGTATTCAATTTTTAAAAGGAATGAACACTGTGGACTACAAATATCAGTGGGGAGGGGAGGACTGGGATCTACTGGACCGTGTTCTCAATGCGAAGTTAGAAGTTGAAAGAATCAAGCACCCAGGCCTTTATCATCACTATCACTCTAAACAAATGTCTTGGAATTAGGTGCTGCGAAATAATGTTTTTCAGTCGGTTTAAACCAGCTTTGAAGTCAGTCTATTTATTATCTACTCGATTCACTACGCTACGAAAAAGAAAAAGATAAAAACGGTCAACTGTGATACTGCAATAACGTTTTTATTTTTCCCTCGATACAAACACAAACATTATCATATTTATAACATCTATGATATAATTATAATGTATATTTCAAAGGAGATCACCGTTGTAATCTTGTCAGTTTTATTGAGACTGGAAGATAAATGAACCGCTCGGTTTTCCAGTTAGCCTCCAGCCTTGTTATGTCTAATTGTAGGACAAGAGAGATGAAGGAATAATTTAAGGTTTACAGTTTAGTTTAAGGGCCCATTAACCGATTTATGCGCGTGCTCGCGCGCGTTGCTAAGGAGGTGAGATTTCACTTCCGGTTACTTACGTCAGCCTGAGCGCAGAAAATAAAAATAACTCAATAACTTCCAAATTTGCTCACATTTTAGGGGTTTTTCTTTGTGATTCACAAAATGCAAAGTAAAAAAAGTACAAGCAAAGACAAAATACGAGAAAGACAGAAAAACAAGAGCAATAAAAAGAGAAAAACTAACTCCGTGTGGCTTTGTTTGACTAAAAAGTCGTTGCTGATGCGTGACACTTGGTTAAAAACGATTGAAGTGCACTGGTAGTGTAAATTGCGCACGCCCTGATAGGGTAACTTCCAATATATATCGGGCGCACTTCCGGTTTCTTTAAATGCTAAAGGAAGCGCGGTTTTTCATTAAATCCAGCCTTTTTTGACGGATTTCGATTAAAGCCAACGTTGGAAACATAGCTATGCATTCCTTTTTCGAAATCATGCTTTTTTCAGAAAATTACGAGTTTTTTAATATTTTGAAATTCTCTCAAAATTTCACCTTTTAGAAATGAAACAAAATCTATGCATAGCGTTATGAGGATTTAAAATAAAATATTAAATCAATGAATTAAATCCCGATAAAGTAATTTTCCTGGGAGCCTTTGGGTTTTTTCAGTATTAGTCACATGACCATGGGCGTGGCCTGATGACATCATCACTAGTGTTGCTGATCATGAAAAAGTTAAAACACATGAAATAACTCTGAAGTAACTGAAAATGATGAGGTTATATGAGAATAAATTTTCCTTAGCAACGGCTTGAAAAGATCGGTTAATGGGCCCTTAAGGGAGAACAAGAATTAACAAATTGGGGTATTGATCTGACATTAAATAATGTTTTAAAAAGAAAATACGGTAAATTGAGTCTTTGAAATGGGCTGGAAGTTCTTTTCAAAAATGTATTTCCATTAAAGAAATCGTCTGTTTTCCGGCATATTTGTCCTTGTGAGTGTTAAGTGAAAGTCAGTTTGTGCAGCTGCATATCTTGCACTGTAACTAAATTGTTGAATAAATTAGGCAATTGAATTATATGCCACAGGTGCAAAATTTTTAAAACATGTAAGCAAGAAACATTATTTACTGCTTGGATATTAATGCGTTTGATTACAGACTGAATTCCCGGCCCGCTTTGCGGCCGTCCGATTTTCTTTATCACTCATTTATACGGTATACCTCCTTTAATTACTAAATTACAACAAAATTCATAACTGTTCATCAAGAGGCACTATTTGAGCATGTGGTGCACTTTGATGCGTTATGTCTTTATAACTGGACAATGTTCATGTCACACCTTTGTAGGGACATTACTTGATACTCACGTCATTTGTGTTTGCTGTTATCGGACAGAACCAGTACTTCTCTCGTGGATTTCTTCACCTACTTCATTCACCAGAAAGTTAGACTTTTCGTCATTTTTTTTTCTCAGATTTTGTTATAGTTATCATTATTAATTGGTCCAATGCAATAGGCCACGTTCCATGTATCAATATTCTAACATGGCTCCGAGGCTTTCAGGACAAACTTCTATATTTGGTGTTGTTTTCTTTGTATCCAAGTCTCTTTTGGGAAGTGAAAGACGAAAGAAACTTTAAAAATTTACAATTTTGACCCGAAAGCCTCGGAGCCATGATAGAATATTGATATACCGAACGTGGCCTATTCGGTCTGTAATTATACTAATATTCGTGATTAAACGGAATTCCCGGCCCGCTTCGCGGTCGTCCGATTTTGTTTATCACTCACATGATAACAGACCAAAATTGACCTAATGGGACTCCATTGATCAGTCTATCACCATTATTTATCAAAGATTAAAAAGAGGTAGAGGTAGAAACACCCACCGTTTGGCACATCTTTCTGCTGAGTTTATATCGCTCTGTCTGTAAAATTAACGAACCGTACAGTATGTTGAGGTAGTGCCTTTTCGTCGGCAGCGCGCATATTAAGAGAGTTTAGACAAGCCATTTTTTATATTTTGCTGAGACGCAAGCGACACAAAATGCTCATGGTGAGACAAAACGAGCCTTATATATACTGCAACAGATGTCAGTATCAAAAGGTACGATTGGGTATTTCCGTGACCATACTCGGCCATCTATTGGGCCATATCAGGTCGGTTACTTGATATCGTAAGATATCAGGACGTACGGTATCGGCGGGCCTGGCTCCTGATTGGCTAATTGCGAATTTGGCTACGGTGAGTAAAACAGGTTACATCGAGTGGTTTTCGATTGAGTATCGTAAAACCAAAACCAATTAAACCAGTCACTTACCAATTCGGCTACTCAACCAATCTAAAACCAGAGAAAAACCAAAATCAAAGTCAAAAGCAGAGTCATTGCCTGATTACTTCCCACACTCAATTAAAAAGGACGAGGAATAAGCTAGATTATAACTGCAATATTGATAAAGCGGTTAAGTTGGTTTTGGTTTTGGTTTTACTTCGGTTTGGGATTGGCTAAGCAGTCTAATTGGTAATTAAGTAATTGGTTTGGTTTTGATTTTGCGACACTCAATTGAAAACCGCTCTGTTTTGTAATTTGGGGTGTTTTACATCTTTGGGAGACTGATGGTTTTTATTTTTTCATTTGACACTCATGGCTTTATTTTATGCTCGTATATCTTCTCTTCAAAACGATATTTTTGTCATTATTTTCCCTACAGGATCATTATAACTTCTTCTGTAAGTTCTTTGCTGGGGGAAATTTTGCAAAATAGGAATATGGTCGAGTTGTCTCCTTTCTCCTTAAAAACAAAAAAATTCTTTCAAATTGCACACGAAGGAGAAACCAAGTGAACTCCACCTATTATGTGAGGCTTAAAATCGGACCACTTATACACGTTTCCCTCCCCTGTCCCGCACGATTTCGACATACTGGCAATCTCGTGGTAATCTATGACTCGATTCCATATATTGACACCCGTCATTTCGCCAACAAAGCTCTGAGACGCGGCGAATCCTCCTGCTTCTGAGTCTTGCTCTTGTCCCAACACTAGAGATCCAGCACCACGGATCACGTAACCTAGAGGGAAAAAAAAAACATTGAACGATTAGAAGCGCGCGGACTTTTATTTCTCTAGATTCCTGCAATGTTGTAATCTCCCATTGAAGTCATAAGTTCCCAACAAAATTTGCAAAGATAGATATGGTGGCGCGCAGGAAATTTGAAATCCTAAAATAACTGAAGTGTAACACCCAGGATTCAAAACAGGCAAAGAATTATCGACTTCAAATCGTCTAAACATTTTAACACAAACACCAGCTTATGATCTGGAATAATTTTTTTTTTTTTTGGATTTTAGGCTCCTTTCTCCTAGTCCTTGAATAAATCACACAAAAACTACGTCTCCTATCGGACCGTGAAGACAAATATTTTCACTTTACTATAAAAACAGGTGAAGACAGACTGCAAAAGTTTCATTTCTCCGTTGGTCGTTCAGCGTAACCGTCATGCCTAACTTCTCTGTTCTTAAATCAGGAGTAGAATGATAAACTCTAGCCACTACTCAATGAAGGATTCTGGCATCTCGACAAGATCCTAGTCATTTTTATAGCTGGAAATGACCTCCTGGACAAGATAGATAGGTGAAATTGTTATTCATTTTTCTTTATCAGAACAATCACTGAGCTAAGATTTATCTAAAAATTTTGGTGAAGAAAAACAATTTGATCTTAATTAGCGCAACTACGTGATTCCTGTGTGCAAAAGAAAAAAAAGAACTTTCATTGAGTAAAAAAAGAAATTTTAGTTCAGCATTGAAATAGAGAAAAGTGCTGATTATACCAAATTATCGCGTACTATTGTTTTCAAGTTATACCTAACGGTTTTCCTCCCTCTATTTATTTATAAAGTTGCATTTTTTAGTAGAGCTCCGGCGGCCCGAAGAGCCGGCAAGCGGAGCTCCATACTCGTAGCGGAGCTCTGGCGACCCTGAAGGGGTCGCCAAGCGGAGCATCATAACTATAGGAACAGAACCACTTGTATGCATAGGAATAGAAAACCATGCAACTCTTTTTTCATGGTCAACATGATTAGTAGCATGGATCACGGGCGCGCGGGCCCAACGATGACGAAAAATGACGACATCGCGCAACATGGCGGCCATACTCCAGCTAATATTCTGACGGAGACTAGCCTGCAAACAGGCTCCCTGCGAGGACTGAAAAAAAATTAGGCGAGCAAAACGAACGGAAGAACTGAAAAATTCAGAGAGTGAAGCGATCGAGGCGGGGCGGCGGAGCCTGTAGACTGTTTTTGGTGTGTCTATCTTCCCTTAGTGATTAGCCTCTAACAAACTGGTACTTGCAAATAGTCCTAATCAAACAGCCGGGCCCGGCGTCATAATATAGAGTGCAAGTAAGCAACATTAGTTCGTATAGTGTGATCGTCCGGGTGAGTGTAGTTCTGAAAAGAACTGTTATTGGTGACTGACGTTTCGACAACCTGAGCGGAAGTCATCTTCAGAGTCAAGTGAATAGTGTTTAACTAACAGACCGACTTAACAATACACGGACCAAAAACCGACCTACTTGACTAACAATAGACGGATCGAAACCCACCAATGACTGATGACAAACTTTACACGAGTCTTTCAGCCAATACCATCATGGCTATACTGACCAATCACGTTCAACGGACCAGACTTATAACATCATCGACTGACAAACACTATTCACTTGACTCTGAAGATGACTTCCGCTCAGGTTGTCGAAACGTCAGTCACCAACAACAGTTCTTTTTAGAACTACACTCACCCGGACGATCACACTATACGAACTACTGATACTCCTGGGTTCAAACCATTTACTGAGTAAGCAACATGCTCACGGGATATTTCAAACTTTGTCCTTCAAGAGTCAATACATAGAGAGCTTAAAACATATTTTACAATAGAAATAAGCCTAAACAAAGTATAAGAACATGGCAATTTACAGAGTCTGGGGCGTTATTATCTGAGAAGCGACATGCAGATAACAGCGGAAGCCATGCAGGCCTTTGACCTCTACAAAAGTTGCTACAGCACCGTCAAACGGTTCATCTGCTTAAACCCTTGAGGAACATGTTTGGACTGAGGAAAGGCCGAGAGACCGAAAATTAAAAGAGAGTGGCAAATGCACAGATGGCAAGGACCGTAGGAGTCGTGTCGGGCGGCCAATTTCGACCGCATTTTACGAAGATCTGTCAAACATTTATCTCAAAGATGTCAACAATGAGCGATTTAACCAATCAGATCATGATACCAGATTCTGGTATCATGGAAAGGCGGCATCAGTAGAATGTCCACCTCATCCTCACCTCACCCTCACCTCGTTTGCGCTCGCCGGGAGCCTGCATGCTCGCAGGCTAGACGGACGCATGCAATATTAGTTTACAGCGTCCTTCTTTGATATTGGACATCGATATTATGGCCAATTGACACCTGTCAAAACAAGGTATCCGCTGAAAAAGTATTACATGACCATACACCAAGTACTGGTTCTCGATTACATGGCAAGCGCAAGATTAACGTAACAAGGTTAACATATTGTAATCAGGAGCTCCGCTTTAAGGCTTGGATAAATCTATACGTACAATGTATATTACCTTTCTGCAATCCGTGACCTTGATCTGCAACAGCACCATCTTTGTACAACTTCCAAGATCCAGCGGTATTTTCCCATGTTGCGCAGATGTGGTGCCACTTCCCGTCAATAGCAGAAACAGACGTCTTCCTGGAAGAAAACAAGATACCGAGCAGTACAATATAAGCAAGGAAAAAACCGTTATTTTGATTGCTGGCGAAAGGTATAATGTCGTAAGCAGAAATTCGTAAAATAGGCTGCGGGGGAGGCTATAGTAACTACTACTCTTGGGACTATGATGGCTGTGTCTTGAAAGATATAGTGGGTTAAAGTCTGAAGTTCGGAGTTTGACTCCTAATCGATCGGGTTGTCTGTATTATTAAATAATTACACAAACAAGATATAAAATAAATAAAATTAAATAACTTTATAAATCGTATAGCGCTAATATTAGACCTTTTCTTCTGATATTTGGTGAAAATTATTCCTATACAACTGGTATTAAAGCTATTATTTTTTGATTAAATCATTTATACCCGAGAAATTCGCGTAGTTTTCTTGTGATTCCCTCAGCACGAGGAAGCCATGCATAAAATAACTGTTTGGGAATTTATATCTGACAAAAGTACAACTGAGAACTAAAGTGTATTACACCATCATCTGATGGTGCATTACAGTATCAAAGCGTGAAGTCATTCAAGGAAATCTCTCTCGCTGGAATTTGTGTTTGTCTAGCTATAGCGCGGTATCCTAATTGCTGACAAGTTACTTCTCCAAACAAGAAATCTGCGTTTTAACGAAAATGTAATGTATTGACATGAAACTTATTCTATCCAGCCAGTTAGAAGCGGTGTCGCTCTAAGAGCCCAGTTAAATGAATACTTAAGCCTACACACGGACTGATGATCGATCGCTTCATACGAGATCGTTCTATCTTAAAAATTTTGTACTTCAAAGCGATATCTGGATATGTATTACTTCTGCTAAGGAAGGATATCTGTGATATGCAGGAAGATTGCCAAGATCAAATACGCTCTCTCGGTCAAGTTTGTGATCACATTTAAAATGACTGATGACACTCACACAGCTGTCTAATTAGAATCTCAGCGCAAATTGGGTTTGCTAAATGAATAGATTATCAACTATAAGAAAACTGAGATTACAGATAAATAAGCGGAAAAAAGCAACGGAGTCCCGTTCAGTGTTGGGATCAACAGCTTTAAAACTTTGAACTAACTTTCATGACATTTTCTTACCTTATGGACTACGTTAATGACCAGTTAGTCGAATAAAATCTGCTAAAGTAAGAATGAAGAAGCATACCGTAAATCTTCGAATTTAGGAGAAGACGGGGAGCGCTTATTCGAGGGAGGAGCTTATTCGAAAGGGGAGCTTATTTGAGGGGGGGGGGGGGCGCTTATTTAATTTTTCTCTAATCGTGGCCTGACATGATCATTTTTTTAATACATCATCTGCGCGTTAACACCAACATAAGCTCTTTATTGACATAAAAAGCTGATCCTAAAGATTAAATCGCGGCATCGCTAGTACTTAACGTGTTCAACGTGTTCACAAACTGAAACAATGTGCAAATCTAATACTACAAAAAACTATACACCCTTTGTTGTCTCATTACTCGTCCACAAAATGGGGGGGGGGGGTGGAGGGGAGGAGGCGCTTACTCGAGAGTGGCTCTTATTTTAAATTTCGGCCGATAGGAGGGGCGCTTATTCGAGGGGGGGGGGCGCTTATTCGAGGGGGGGGGCGCTTATTCGAGGATTTACGGTATTACAAAGTCTTAATTTATTTGTTTTATTTATCCAGTTTCCTCCCGTCCTAGACTGAAACAACAAATCGATCAAAGCGAAAAAAAATAAATAAATAAAAAGAACACATAAGTCACTGAGCGTATCTTGTTTGTGCAGTTGCATGGGTTAAATAAATAAATCAATAATTAATTGATTGATTGATTGATTGATTAAGTAAATTACAATATCTACAAAGGACGCCAAATCAGCTCTAGCTGTTTTAATTCAATTCCTATACGCAGCATGAATTGGAACTTGAAAATATTGGTTACTCAAGGTTGGTTGTAATACCGACTTTGTAATACCGTAAATCCTCGAATAAGCGCCCCCCTCCCCCCATTGGTTACTAAAGGGATGAAAACCCAGAGTACCCCAGCGGAGAAAAACACTACTGGAGCATAGGCGAGGACCATCAACAAACTCAACTGAATATGGCACAAGGCCGGAATCAGTGGGAGGCGAGCACTCTCACCACTCCGCCATCCCTGCTCCTGAGTTATGCTCGCGAGCAAGGCACGTTAACCTCGCAGAAGCTAGGATAGTCCCCTGGGATATACATGCTAACTTGTTGGACGACATGGCAAAATGTCTGGGGAAGGGGAGAGGTTATCTGCCAGGGACTGGTGTCCCATTCACGAGGGAGAAGATATCAGTAAAAGAATGAAACTGAGGCCGCAGATCAAGCCCAGCTGTATTTGGACGAAAGTCTAATATCATCCATCAGCACAAATAGCCAGAAAAATTTGGCCCTAAACCCATTCCTCCAAGGTCTTCAACAGTTTTGTCTTAAATCACAGAAATATCCTGGACGTTTTGTCGGGACTATGGGACCCAAACAAACATCTCTAGTCAGTCTTGACCTCACACTTGGAATTCCTTACAGGCATTTTCACTGACCTGTGGTTACCTCCAACGAACAACATAAATGACTTGTAGTTGTAGATGATAAACTCGTTATCCTGATCAGGCACAGCGTAACCCAGAGGAGTTCCTGTACTCGTATCAGTGGCTTTCATCCACAAACAAGCTGTCAAAGCTGAGAGATTCGGCATGCTGCCACGGATAATGACGTAGTCGCTTACTCCCCGACGCGGAAACAGGAAGGCATTTCCAACTACACCATCATTGAATGAAAAAATCCATATAAAAGAGGACAGTTAATAACACATGTACAAGCAGTGCATTGTAAAACAAGAAAACGTCTCCATAGTTTCATTACCTGGGTTCTCCTGAAATGTCTGAAATGTTAATATTTGTGTTGTGAAGTCTTGTTTTTACACAACTGGTATTCATTTTTATCACTTGAACTAATACACCCAGCCATCTCTGCCTGAGCTATGCGTACCCGGGCTATATTCAGGTATTCGTGAGAGGCAGATGTTAGTTTTGAATATATATCACGGCATGAGGAGAAACAATTGCGTGAAACGGGTGACAAAGGAACCCCATGCACACTGAATTCAGGTCGTGTTATAGTTGACATGAACAATTCTAACAAGTGACACTGCAAAATCTGCGAAGAAAACCGCTAGCCCCCGGCCCCTCCCCCCCTCCCCGAGGACTCCCATATGAAAACGACGGGCCGCTTGTCGGAAATTTTGAAAAGAAAGAGGTACCAAGATCCTGTTTTGTGGACGTGGCTTGAAATATTTTTCTCTCCTAAGGGATACCAATTCTTACATAACACATTATCTTCTGTCATATTTTTTCGGCGCAATACCCTAAAAGGTACTGTAAAAGCTCCCGCTGTGGACCTTTGGAGGCTAAACAGCCTAGGAGAAACCAAAACAGCGTTTTAAACCCCTAAAAGGTACGACGAGCACCCCTGTCATTTTTATACGTTTGTTCCCCCCCCCTTCCCCCCCCCCCCCCCCCCCACTGTATCAGTTGTGACCCGGGCCGCCCCAGCACGTCATACTTTTTATAAATTTATATCACTGCAAATATCCATAATATGCATTGTTGTCTATATCGAGTAACGAGTAAATTACCTTTGTCTTCCAATGTGTGGATTTGTGTTTTCAAAGCTTGAACGTCTTTGACCAGTTTCTTATTTTCAGCGTTCACCGACTCCAGCTTCTGTAAAATTCGTTTCAGCGAAACATTCGTATCCTCTTTGGTTGACGAAATGATAACTTCGATGCGCTGCCCAGTAATGAATACGTTCTTCTTCTCTACGGACCCAACTTTACTGTTGCTTGCTGGTGCTGCACTTGCGAACCCCAACAAACACAGTAGTAAAACTGAAGGCGCCAAGAAATTGGACTCTCCAGAGGCCATGTTAACGTTAACGCTTGTTCGGTAGCTTAACACGAACTGAAATACCTACGCAACTTCAAGGATGACGTATCATTTTTTTTATATTTATAGGGTGTACACGAGTCGCCGATGCTGTACATATATGGTCTGACACTTCCTTAAAAGGAGCTTTTGACCAACAGTGAGCTATCGATCCTTTAACACTAAAGGAAGTTGAGCTTTGACACTAAGGGAACATCAATTCAGGCTCAAACGGATATGTGGATAATTTAGCCGCACACATCTTGACGACGTTATGGCAATTTGGATCTACGTGTACACTAAAACAAAGAAACATCTCTGATAAGCCACTTTCGATATATTGAAATTCAGCTTGACAGCGAGGCCCATAGAGGACACAAACAAAAGAAATGAATAAACAAGTCATTCAAATTTCCTTTGTTTGTGTCCTCTAAGCCTCGCTGCCAAGCTGAATTTTAATATATCGAAAGTGGTCTATTGCAAAGAGAAGAGTGAGGTAACTAAAGAGCTACAACAAAATTAATGTACCCATGCAAAATACCCAGGGTTTTCTCTCGCGCAAAACGCAAAGAAAGCCTCGGAGAGGTGTTACTAAGTACCAAACGAAAGAAAAATGAAACAAAATAAAAGGAAAAGCGGAATTCAAATAACAATCACAGAACATCAGTGTTGATATTTCATCCCGTTGCTCTGAAACGTGAGTAAGCTGATGATACATGCTGAGCTGGTCGCTTTTCTAACCCTGAGAGTATTCGACAAGCACTATTTTAGTCCGAAATTGCATTTTTCAGAACTTTTGTTTTCTTTTCACTTCGTCAATTAACCTAGGCAATTTGTCGACAGTTTATTGTGTCACATCACCAACAGGCATTCCGAAACAGGCAACTGAATCGGCGTCATAGTGCGTTTTTCAAAAAGTGAAGACTTCATGACTTTTGAACCATTCATTACCACAGGATGAATACTGAAGGGGCAAATGAAACTCAAAAAATAACGTAAACGTCCTGTTTGGTTGTAACTTACACTCGAAAGAAACGTGATGGATGTCAGTGTGACATTTAAAGCCGGTGATCTTTAAACGTGCCAGAAAACATGACTCTCGGACTTTTGTACGGAAGTTCAAGGTCGAAGTGTTGAAAAGTAATTTTTATTACAAATTTTGAGCACAAGGCAGAGTTACTCAGCAGGATAGAGTAGGAGTATAGAGTTCCAATCGCGGAATCACTTTGCATAGCCTTATTTTAGTAACAAACAGTACCATATGTCATGTCGTGATGACGAAGTCTTGCCCATTATAGCCTTCATTCGAATCCATAGAGTAAAACTGAATAAATTATTTGTTCTGGGATTAGAAAAATAATTAGAAAAGCCAAGTAAAAATAGCCAAACTAAAGGTTTTAAGAATATATTAGTTTATGAAATTGTGTGACGGTACAATTTTTTGGTAACAGGAAACACGCGATTTAAATTAAAGATACAAAATAATAAAAACATGTTGCTATTTAGCTGGCTTTTAGATCTTTCAGCCCTACGGCAAGGAAAGGCAATTAGCTTGGCCTCCTGTAATGTAGCACGTAGCGGCGACATAATAACTGAAGAATATTTAGCTAGTCCATCCTCTTTTCCGCCGAAACGGATTGAATTCAAAATAGCAAGCGACTTGAAGTACAATGTAACAGTTCTAGAGCAAGACATTTGAAAAATAAGGCGTGTGGCTGTTACTAATTAAAAATAAAAAGTCAGTAAAAATAATATTCAGTTTTTGTTCACTTTCATCATGTCAGAGTGAGTTCAAAGTTTTAGTGCAATGTGTTTTAATTATTCAGCTTCCCGTTTCGCAATCGTTTTCTTCGAATTCTTGAAATTCACTATGTACCAAGATTTTAACTAGAGAATCGAGCTGATGTTCGTTGGGTTACAAACTTTTGCCTTAGTGTATTAAAAAAGATACTGAAACTTAATCTTTTTTTCTTTTTGAACACGACATGTTGACGCCACTAAAACGGCAAATAGGCAGTTTCCAGTGGTAAGAGCATTGTTTACCGGGAATGTTTACATTCAAATAGAGGCAAAGTGTGCATGGTTACGTCATGCTTAATATACAAGCTAATATAATGAGAAAGGTTTGATAAAAATAAAATGCAAAAAAAAAAAAATAATAATAACTTCAAGAGTCAAATTAGCTCTCTAAACTCGAAAGTCGTAGCACCTTTTTCAAAGATTCTGCTTTAAATATTACCTACTTTTTTTGCACAGTTTACTGTAACGTTAGTCGTTATTCCGATTATTTTTATTCAAACATGGCTTATTTTAAATGTACACTCCGGGTCCTTCGCTACATAATTTTGTCTTCGATAAATCAAGTGCTTGCCAAAGACGTCTTGGTTCTTAAAGATCATTTGTTGGTCAGCCATGTTTTTCAAACTGTTGACACCGACGACTGGCTGAATTGTGCTCAGCTCTGTTTCGATGAGCCACGCTGCATCTCTTACAACTTCAAGATAAACCACGGGCCATGTGAACTGGTCAAATGTAGAGTCGAAGGTATCTGCCACCGGGATGACTCACTAATCTATTCCAGAGGGTTTATTTTCCAACAGCTACGAACAATAAGAAAGGTAAACAGCTTGAGTGAACTATAATGGAAAAATAGTGAATTAGATACAGTCGAAAAAAAAAAACTGAATTGAATACTGGTACATAAGCGAAAGACAGATCATTGATCGAAAGACATTTTTCGTATATAGTGCGTTCTTAAGGAAGCTACGGTAGCGTTCTCAAACAACAGAAAATGTTTGCATAAAAAAAGTCGTCTCCCGTAGGAAGAAAATCTAACATTTGGTAACACCAAAATGGCCGACCTGACGTTGTGTCAAAGGGCTCTTACTTTATTATGCATATACAAATAGACAGTTTTCTTCCTAGAGATTAATAATTATATAATACATCAGTTTTAACAATACATACATACATTTTATTTGTTATCAAATTAAAATTACAATTATAACATGCCCGCGGATAGCTGAGCTAATCTAGGCGGGTCATGTTTGGACGAGTTATTAATATACAACTAGGTACAACTAAATACAACTGAAGGTAACAAGAGAACTAAAGAGACTAGAATTGACAACAATGACTAAAGACAACTAATAAACTAACGATATTACAAATAATAATTAACAACAGTTACGACGAGATACTACAGATACACTAAAGCGAAATTATTGAGTATTAATGAATACATACTAGGAGGAAAATAAATTCAGCTTACTTTTTGAACGATTTCTGTAAGATCAATATAACAGTCTTCTGAAGCTAGAATTTCAAAAAGTATTTGTTTTATTTTCCTCTTAAAGACATTTTTTGGAAGCTTTCTGAAATATATAGGCATTTCATTCCAAATTTTTCTTTCGATTCTAGAAAATGAATTTACTTGAATTGAGAGTCTAGAACTTTGTGTGTAAAAATTATTCAAGGATACAACTAATTTTAGGAGGTCCACCATATCTGCTACGGATGAGACCTGGAATCATATCTGCGCCACGTGGGAGAGTGTCACTGGATCATGGCAGCTGCTTTAAAATGGCGTAGTCGTGGCAACAGGTCGAGATTTGCAAAGAGGTATGACCTTTTCCTTCTCAATCCAATCACTGATGGAGATTGTAAGATTTAATTCACTGGACGTCTCAAAGAAACTTGTCAAGGTGTATATAGCAATTTTCCTTATTGTACATCGTGGGGAGCCACTTAATCGAATTTCTGAAGTGGTCACGTAGGAGAGCTACTATCCATGTTACGTTCTACATTCTTTTTTAAGTGCTTTGTCTGATTTTTCTTACTGAGGTACTCATCTAGCTACAAAAGAGACACAGGGGCAAAAGTGCTCGTGCGAGTTTCTGAAACTCTCATTGTACTCATCGGCCGGGACATTATCGGAATATTAACGTTATTTAAAAAAAAAGATCTAATACAGCGCATCTTCTGAATTTGAAGTCATCTGGGGCATCTGTAAACAATCCAAGTTTCTAACTTCTTGACGAAGAGTTTTTTAATCATTTCCACCTTAATCACAATTTAGCACTTGAATGACCAGTACCGTTTTTCTTAATCTACAATTAGACAAATTTCAAAGAATAAAAAAATTGAACTCCGCTGGGAAGGTATTGATTAAAACACCGAATTTCGTGAAATCAAACTAAAATCAATTCAAATTTTCTACGTAAATTCAACCTGCCCGCTGACCTGCACTTCACTCCATGCCTAAATCCTATTTTTCTTATTATAGGGCACGTAATAGCTCAAGGAGGAGTACTGATACTGGGTCAAGGTCAAGACTTAGCAGCTGGTGAATATGCGGGTCACCAGAGTTTTATTGGTGAAATAACAAGTGTCCAGTTATGGAACTTCGTATTGCCTGCTGCAGAAATAAATCGGTCACTTCTTTCGTGCCAGATGGGAGGTGGAAACGTACTCGCTTGGTCTTGGCCTGCTGCCGAACTGAATAACGAGGGTAATAGGGAGCTTTAGCAAACCACGACGACGACGGCAACGAGAGCGTCACCAAACAAAGGATTAATGAGTAGGACAATGGTTCTGCAAGTGCGTTTTGAATCTTTGTACATTTCTTTGCCGTCCTCTGCAAAACAACAAGGTGAAAATGACCATGTTCTGCCTATCTTGGAGAAGGCGAACCGGCAATGGCTAATTTTTAGTGTGTTCTTTTGGAATTGAACGCTGTCGGTGCATGTTTAGCCTAAGCAAGTTTTTAGACGGATAAGCGCGCGTACTTAACAGATTTAGACAGTTGTGACATTCGAAGGTAAAGTATGAATACATATTTTACAAGGCGTCGTACCCGGCGTCGCCTTAGAGAGGTTAAGCATGACGTCAACGGGAGACGGCAAACGGCAATGATAAGTTCTGACTTTGAGTTCTTTTCTTTTAATCGGTAAATAAAGCACACAAAAATAGAATAACGCCTCCTACTATTCTTTGCAAATACAAATAATTTCACTCTACTGTACACACAGCTGAGGAGAGCCGGCAAAAGTTTCATTTTTGCCGTTTGCCGTTTGCCGTAAACGTCATTCTTAACCTTTCTAATCATGCCTAACCTCTCTATTGCTAAAACGCCCTAATATAAATAGGGGCAGTGAATGACAACGCGTTCTTTTCCTGTTTGATTCGCAAAAGCAGTCAGTCAACAACGTATTTTACACAATGATTGGTTACCGCCTGGGGATCAGAAAGGTATAAATGATTACCGAGTGATCACCACACACTTGTCAAAGTTGACTCTATATATATCGTCAAATAGTCAAAGAAAACACAACCCATGGATTTTGCGGAGTACAATAGTGGTTGAAATTAGGTTCATATATCAACTGGTAAAAACATTATTCCAAGTTATGCAACAAGAATTTAACTTTTTTAACTTTTATTCCCACAAATAATTTGCACTTCGCTTCGCGTGCTTGTGAAAATCGAGACCGTTGTCAAGAGTACCAAATTAAAAAATGTTTTGTTTGCTTTTCTTCTTTTTATGTACGTAATATATACATCTACGTATAGCAAATAACTCACGTAAATTCATTTAAATCAACGGGTTTGAAAAAAGGAAGAAAAAGAAAAAAAATACGATTTCGTGACTCAAACGATATTTTCAGGGCCCTAACCCTATCCCTAATCCTAACCTTATCTTCTCCTGCATATCTTTAATCCACCATATCTCACAAAAAATTTCAATGTAATTTAATGAAAGCACCCCAGGGAACTTTATCACTTACGCGGCTAGCAGTCAACAGAAAAAATTGTTTACATTAATTAACAAAAACAAGATGAGTTTAACTCCCACAGGATTGGTTTGGTACACTAACATGGCCGCCGTTTGATTGTATGGCTAGCTTCCGCGGCGTCATGTCAAAGCGCTCCAAGGGTCTGGATGTCGAAAACTCGGCAGTTCGAACAATTGAGAGTAAATTTCTCCTAAATATTCTTAAGCAAAATCGTTGTTAGAAAATGGCCTCGAATAACGACAAAATTGGGAACGAAAAGTTGAAGTTACTCTGTAAAATTTACCGTCGCCAAAAACTAATTATTTGAAATAGAGCTGAATAGTGGCGGAATATTTACCGATCCACGAAGCGGCGAATTAAATATCCTGTCGCTATTCACGGAGATTGTACAGAATAATTGTTTTACTATATACACACGAAGTGATCTCAAGAACAGACGAAAAGGAAACCATTAAAAGTCGATTTAATTGACCTCTCAATTCCTGCGTGGGAAACTTGCAAACGGCTCGAAGCACGATCGTGACTAAGACACCACACGAGTACATACGAGTAACATGCGAGTACACAAGAGTAATATACGCGTACTTACGAGTAACATACGAGTAAATACGAGTAACATACAAGTAACACAGGAGTACATACGAGTAACATACGAGTACATCCGAGTAACATACGAGTACACACTAGGAACATACGACTACATACGAGTAACATACGAGTACATACAGATACATAACGTAATATACAGGTTATATACCTATACAGGTTCCAATGTCTTCGTATGTAACAAATGTATTGGTATATAGCCAGTATATTACCGTATGTATTTGTATGTACTCGTATGTTAATTACTCGTATGTACTCGTATGTACTCGTATGTACTCGTATGTACTCGTATGTTAATTACTCGTATGTACTCGTATGTACTCGTATGTTACCGGTATGTTACTCTTACGTACTCTTTTGTTACTCGTATGTTACTCGTATGCTACTCGTATGTTACTCGTATGTACTCGTGTGGTGTTTTAGTCAGGAACACGAGGCATGCGCAAAACTGTTTACAGAATTTTGTCATGATTATGTAATGAATGGCTAGACCATCACCAGAGCAGTCTCAACAAAATATCTGGGCATAAGTGTAAACCAGAAACTTAATTGGAACCCCTTGCATGAACATAGTGACTTCATTTGTAGCATATGGGTCTTCTGAGAAGAGTCCTAGGTGACTAGTATTGCACTACAGATGTGAAATCGAAAGCCTATACTACTCTTGTCTGTCCGCAATTAGAATAAGTTACCTCTGTATGGAACCCATACACTAAACGTAATATTAGCCAGATTGAATGGTCCGACATAGAGCACCTAAATTTTCAAAACTCCAAAAAACGAGAGCAAAAGTTGAAGTTTTACACTTTGAAATTTACCGTTGCCAAAACCTAAAATACATTGACATTTATTGATTTTTTGTTTAAATCTCACGGTGTTACCAAAGCTATCAAGCTTGCCGTTTTATATGCATCGACTGTCGCTTTTTCCTGTCCGGGAGTACTTTTGTTTACTTTGTTTCTATAATGACAGGCATTTCCATTTTACTGATGTCTCCTATCTTTGACAGAACCGCTCGATGGACTGAGGTAGACACTACGTCGCAAAAGAGATTACAAGCTTCACGACTTTCAGGCAATACTGAAATTGTAATCACTGAAAACTGAGCGCTGCTTTCCACTCTAGACACAATGTGCTATAGCTTTAAGTTGGAATTTTATTCGGTTGGAAGCCTGAAGCAAAGCTGACTCCTCCAGGCCGGGTTGCTCAAAGCCCGAGTAAACTAACCCAGGATTAGTAAGAATTTTAATTTTGTTTTGCAACTTTTCGGTGAGGTTTCCTGTTTATATTGTTTGTCTTTCAGTTTTGAGTTGGAATGATCTCAGACTACACAAAACATAAGCAGTGAAAGACATTTTTATACAAGAAAAATTAATCCTTTATTCCAGGGCTAGCTTTATCCGGCTTTTGAACAACCCAGCCCTGAACGTTTACGCCGTTTCAACTCGACAAAGGAAGGATGAGACATTCTGCAACAGTTGATCACGTGCAGTGCTTCCAAGGAACACACTGATTTAGTCATTGGTCACGCATATCAGTGTTGTCAGAAATCAAAAGAACATTTCCTTTACTAATTTAAAAGCCAGGACAGGAAGTCTTCACCTGAATACTTCTAAATGAATTCCGTCGCTGACCTCGCTCAGGTGTTTTATATATAGACGTCAGAAGTTTAAAGGAGCTCAGTCATGGTTTGCACATTTTGAAAAGTTTAGCCTAAATTTTTCAAATTCGTCGTTTGCAATCGGTGTCAATCTTCGCCATCCTTGACCATCCTTGTTCTTTTATGGTTTATTATTATCTCTTTGATGTTTTTCTATCTTAGTAAACTATTATTTTCAGGTTTCCCTCCATTTAAAGGAGATTTTGTACGTGGCCAAAAACGAGACAAAACACCGTGACTGAGCTCCTTTAGGAACTTTAAAATCGATCGCTATGTAGGTTTAAAGAGGTTTGTAATCTAATTTCTAAGGGGATTTCCTTGGCTGTTATGACTGAAAGCGGCCTCTCTCAAAAAACTTTTGAATGCAAGTTTGTTGTTGATTAATGCCTATTTTATCTTTTTAGGTCGTTATCAAGGTCCCAAGTTCTCTTGTGTTTCACTTGTAGACGCACTCAAAAATCAGGAAACTTCACAATCCAAATCAGTCCTGTAAGCTGCCATTTGACTAAAGCACTTCTGGCAAACTTATGGCGGCTATTCAAACACTTCTTCGACCGCGCAAGCTTCAAAGACTTGCAAGGTTTCTTCTCTTGATCACGGTCCTGTTAGCCTGTTTTATTTGGCACTATGTGTTGAACCTTCCTCAGAAACAGATGCCGGCAAATGATCTATAAGATGGAAGTGGTAAACTACAACTTAACGATTGCAGACCACACAGCGAATGCCACTTCCCCTACAAAACCAACTTTTAGCGCACTGGATGTTTACATCTGGCGAGGGTTGTGTGGAGCAGACATCTCGAACTTACGGAAATCTTTATTTTTTCCTCGTTACCCCGATGAAAACTTCAGGAGCCTTATTACCAAGTTCCAGATTGAAGATCACGGAATAGATTATGGTCAGCTTATTTTTGGTTTCGTTAACCCACCGATCACCATGCCATACCGTTTTGCAATAGTCTCCGATGATTCGTCAGAGTTATGGCTTAGTTCAAGTGAAGATCCAAACCAAAAACAGTTGATTGCCAGAGTGTTCAAAGAAGGTGTAGCCGCGTGGGCCAAGCTAAATCAGTTGCATAAATATCCTGACCAAATCTCGAAAGATATAAAGCTTCGCAAAGGCAGTAAATATTACATCGAAGTTCTTCATAAACAAGGCACCTGGGATGACTTTGTTCAAGTTTTTTGGAAGAGTTTGCAACACAAGGACTTCAAACTGATCAGTTCGCAGCACTTATCACCATATTCTGACGAAAACGTGGTTACAACGAAGAACAAAGATGTTTTGTATAGCGTGCTGTCGGATGGTTATCGCGTAGAACTGGAGCTGAAATCTAAAAGAATAAGCGAGGATTACTTAAAATTTTATTCCCTCCCTTTGATTCCCAAAGATAGTTACCTTCCCTCATATGATTACCAAAGTAGTTTTGTGTTAAGTCGTACAGTTTATCGATACGAAGGAGTCAGTCATGTTTCTGCATCCTTGGTTTATCCAGAGGACAAAACTGCCATGGGCTTACTAGTAGCCTGAGACTATCACAATTTTCCTAACCGAGTTGCAGGCTGGGATATAATCCAAGCGGTTGTCAACAAGATAACTACTTCGCTGAGACTTAAACCTCCAAGTAAGTTACACCATACAGAATTCTAATTTATGGCTTGTTGACAAACTGACGGACTGACGGACTGACAGACTGACAGACTGACAGACGGACAGACTGACAGACTGACAGATTGACGGACTGACGGCCTGACGGACTGACGGACTGACAGACTGACGGACTGACGGACTGACAGACTGACAGACTAACGGACTGACAGACTGATTGCCTGAATACTCGACTGACTGACTGACTGAGTGTCTGACTGTCTGTCTCAAAGACTGACAGACTGACTGTCTTAATGAATGACTCACTGATCGACTGACTCATTGATTGACTGACCTACTTAGTGATTGACCTGCGAGTGACTGACCTACTGACTGACTGACTGACTGACTGACTAACCAACTAATTGACAATCGAATTGACGGTCGGACGGACGGACCAACTGACCGACCGACTGAGGGAATGATCAAATAAGCGACTGCACCCTAGGCGAACTGACACACTGGCAATTTCAGGATGACGGTCTGTACATTGTCTTGATTTTGCTTATGCTGACAATTGGGATGTGTTTCACCTCCCATATAGGAAGTACTTTGTAAGGAGGATCCACAACATTTTGCAGAAGGCAGACCCAGTTTATGGTGATCGTTACTCAGTTGATCTGGAACTCGGTTTAAATGGCAGCAGTCAATCATTTCGCCTGTCAGAGCACGTCCTTGACAAAAAGCTTAGCCATGGCTTACGTGTCCCTAAAGCATGGACTGGAACTTCAACGCCACAGTGTACTTCATTCTCCCTGCCAAAGATCAAGCAATATGGGTTTATCATTTTATCAATGAGCTCAGAGTTGCCAGCATATTGACTGGTGATAAGAATTTCCACGTCATTGTTGTTGACTTTGAAAGCCAAGATATCAACCTAGAGAAGGCGTTTGGCACTTCTCTTCTTCGCACTCGACACACTATTATTACGCTGCAAGGCAAATTTTATAAGACGTTAGCGTTGAACAAGGATGTTGAGCGTGTTCCAAGTGAGCATGATATTTTGTTTCTATTTGATCTTCATATCGATGTGCCTGTTGACATTATGCACAGTGTAAGGAAGGTGAGCTGGTAATTGATTTATAGAACAAAATATTAGTGGTCATTTAAAACACTACATGTATCTGAGTCAATGAATACTCTTATACTCTGTGATTTAGGAGGATTAGAAACATACTTTTCACTGCGTATTCCTTGTTTTTGGCAGAGCATAATCGAAGGCCGACTTGTCTACATCCCTATTGTCGGACACCTGAATTGTGTCAGCACATACGTCGATCATCAAGGCTACTGGGAAACCGCTGGTTATGGTCTTCTTAGTGTTTATAAATCAGACTGGATAAGGTTCGGAGGTAAGAGAAATAACTAGTTTCTTAAACGCTCAACTATATCACCTAATTGGTGACTATTTAACACTACAGGAGCCTTATTGGCCTTGAAAGAAAGGAATAGCAACAGGCAAAGAAATGATGGCAAGAAAGGATGGTCCAAAAGAACGATCGCCCGTACATGAGTTTCTCCCAATGATAGTTTTTCTTTTATTCTTATCGAAGACAATTTCAACCCTTGACAAAGTGGTACAAGGAAAGAGGAAGGGTTGGATCCATTCCCCACACCACTGACGCTTCTCCTGATAACATACAGTCGAACCGCGCTATTTCGAAGTCGCAGGGAAATTAAACGAAAAATAGTTCGAATTAGCGGGAGGTCGAAATAGCCGATAGTTAATGACTTAAAGGCAAATCCAAAAGAAATGATTTTGAGTTCGAAAGAAAATGCGGAATTCGAAATATCGGAGATCGAAGACCGAAGGGGTGGGGGTGGGGAGGAACTCTTTCCATCCTGGGAAAATCCCTGAGAACGAGGTTGGGGGAGGTCCTATCAATTTCCCCTTTCTTCTCAGTCTATGGTCCTGGCTCCAGTTGTTCGAAAGGTGGATAACGCTATCTATCGGATAAATCGCTATCCAGTGGATAAGTGTTAACAAAACAAAACAAGCTATTCACTGTATAGTGATTTGTCCAGAAGATAATGTTATCCACCTTTCGAACAACGCGGCGGGCTTGGAGTATGACTTTGCTCACTTCATCCTACAGTTACATTTTACGATGTGTATTCTATTTTTAAAAAGGGATGAACACTATGGACTACAAATATCAGTGGGGAGGGGAGGACTGGGATCTACTGGACCGTTTTCTCAATGCGACGTTGGAAGTTGAAAGAATCAAGCACCCAGGCCTTTATCATCACTATCACTCTAAACAAATGTCTTGGAATTAGGTGCTGCGAAATAATGTTTTTCAGTCGGTTTAAACCAGCTTTGAAGTCAGTGTATTTATTTTACATGCTCGATTCACTACGCTTCAAAAAAAGAAAAAGATAAAAACAATCAATTGTGAGACTGCAATAAGGTTTTTATTTTTCCCTCAATACAAACACAAACATTATCTTATTTATAACATCTATTATATAATTATAATGTATATTTCAAAGGAGATCACCGTTGTAGTCTTGTCAGTTTTATTGAGACTGGAGGATAAATGAACCGCTCGGTTTTCCAGTTAGCCTCCAGCCTTGTTATGTCTAATTGTAGGACAAGAGAGATGAAGGAAGAATTTAAGGTTTACAGTTTAGATTAAGGGAGAACAAGAATTTAAAAAATTGGGTATTGGTCTGACAGTAAATAATGTTTTAAAAAGAAAATATACTAAATTCAGTCTTTGACATCCGGGGCTGGAAGTTCTTTTCAAAAATCTATTTCCATTAAAGAAATCGTCTGTTTTCCCATATTTGTCCTCGTGAGTGTTAAGTGAAAGTCCGTTTGTGCAGCTGCATATCTTGTATTGTAATTAAGTTGTTAAACAAATTAGGCAATTGAATTATATGCCACAGGTGGATAACTGTTATAGTACGTAACCAAGAAACATTATTTACTGTTTGGATATTAATGCATTTATGCGGTAAATCTCCCTTAATTAATAAATTACAACAAAATTCATAACTGTTCATCAAGAGGCACTATTTGAGTATGTATCGCACATTGCATGCGTTATGTCTTTATTACTGGACAATGTTCATGTCACACCTTTGCACGGACATAACTCTGTACATGTCACATGTGTTTGCTGTTGTGAGACAGAACGAATTCTTCCCTCATGGACTTCTACACCTACTTTATTCACTAGAAAGTTAGACTTTTCGTCTTTTTTTTTCTCAAATTTTGTTATAGTTATTATTATTATTAATTGGTCCAATGCAATAGGCCACGTTCGATGTATCAATATTCTAACATGGCTCCGAGGCTTTCAGGACAAACTTCTATATTTGGTGTTGTTTTCTTTGTATCCAAGTCTCTTTTGGGAATTGAAAGACGAAAGAAACTTTAAAAATTTACAATTTTGACCTGAAGGCCTCGGAGCCATGATAGAATATTGATATACCGAACGTGGCCTATTCGGTCTGAAATTATACTAATATTCGTGATTAAACGGAATTCCCGGCCCGCTTCGCGGTCGTCCGATTTTGTTTATCACTCATATGATAACAGACCAAAACAGACCTAATGGGACTCCATTGATCAGTCTATTACCATTATTTATCAAAGATTAAAAGAAGGTAGAGGTAGAAACACCCACCGTTTGGCACATCTTTCTGCTGAGTTTATATCGCTCTGTCTATAAAATTAACGAACCGTACGGTATGTTGAGGTAGTGCCTTTTCGTCGGCAGCGCTCATATTAAGGGACTCTAGACAAGCTATTGTTTATATTGTGCTGAGACGCAAGCGACACAAAATGCTCATGGTGAGACAAAACGAGCCTTACATACTGCAACAGATGTCAGTATCAAAAGGTACAATTGGGTATTTTCGTCACCATACGCATTTATTGGGCCATATCAGGTCAGTGACTTGATATCGTAAGATATCAGGACGTACGGTATCGGCGGGCCTGGCTCCTGATTGGCTAATTCCGAATTTGGCTACGGTGAGTAAAACAGGTTAGATCGAGTGGTTTTCGATTGAGTGTCGTAGAACCAAAACCAATTAAACCAGTCACTTACCAATTGGGCTACCGTCAATCAATCTTAAAACAGAGTAAAACCAAATCAAAACCAAAACCAGGATCATTGCCTGATTACTTCCCAAATTCAATTCAAAAAAGAAGAGTAATAAGATTATAACTAAAATACTGATAAAACGGTTAAGTTGGTTTTGGTTTTGGTTTTGGTTTTACTTGGGTTTGAGATTGGTTGAGTAGTCTAATTGGTAAGTAATTGGTTTGCTTTTGGTTTTATGACACCCAATTGAAAACAGCTCTATTTGGTATTGGGATGTTTTATATTTTTTGCGGAAACTGATGGTTTTTATTTATAACATAACTAAAGCAAAGCGCGCGCTCTGATTGGTTAATTTAGCGTCTACTATTTGCCCATGGGTGTATGCTGCTGACGTGTGTGTTAATGTTTACAAAGCAAATCTTTTGACAGACATTGTTTCCAAAGTAATGGCCGACCTTCTTCTGTCAGAAATGCGAAACTGTCTTCACAGTTGTCTGAAGATGAAACTTTATCGAGTTACTGGTGTGCGGTCGGTTGTCATGAATGAATTTTCGCGCGCTTGTTTTCTCTTATCATGTAAGACTACACGAACATTTTTTTGTGATGTAGCTCAATAAAAGGACTTCTGTTGTTCCAATGTCTTAAAGTTATGTTATAAAACAAATGGTAAACGCCATAGCGTGCACTATCGAGTTATGGATGCACTTGGGAGGTTTGCTAAGCATTCAAGAAGCTAGAGTCGCACTCGGCTATCGCCTCGTGCGACTCTTACGCTTCTTTCGTGCTTAGCAACCTCCCGCGTGCATCCATAACTCAATAGTGCATGCTATGGCGTTTACCATTTGTTAATTGTTTTATTTGGCTTTATCTGATGCTCATATATCTCCTTTTCAATGTGATTTTTTTTCAGTTTTTCCCTATAGTTATAGTATCATTATAACTACTTCTGTAAGCTCTTTGCTGAGGAACATTTTGCAAAATAAAAATATTGACGCCAAAAAATGGTTACCAAAATCGGAGTAAGCAAAAAAAAAAATAATACTTCCTTACGGTCGAGTCGCTTTTTTTCTCCATGAAAAAAGAAACTTTTTTTTTTTAAATTGCACACGAAAGAGAAACCAACTGAACTCCACCTATTATGTGAGGCTTAAAATCGGACCACTTGTACACGTTTCCCTCCCCTGCCCGGCACGATTTCGACATACTAACAATCTCGTGGTGATCTATGACTCGATTCCATATATTGACACCCGTCATTTCGCCAACAAAACTCTGAAGCGCATTGAATCTTCCTGCTTCTGAGTCTTGCTCTTGTCCCAACACTAGAGATCCAGCACCACGGATCACGTAACCTAGGGGAAAAAAAACATTGAACGATTATTCGCGAATTGTTGAATTTTAATCGGGCATTGATGTCATAAGTTCCCGATAAAATTTGCAAAAATAGACATGGTGGCGCGCAGGAAATTTGAAATCGTAAAATAACTGAAATGTTACACACAGCATTCAAAACAGACAAAGAATTATCGACTTCAAATCGCCTAAACATTTTAATTTTAACACCAAACACCAGCTTATGATCTGGAATAATTTTTTTTTTCTGCAGGGATTCCGTTTAAGCATTGACGCTTAAGGAAAATGGAAAACGGCAAAGCAGCCGCTGGTTTTCTACTCCTTTCCTCTAGTCCTTAAATAAATCACACAAAAACTATGTCTCCTACCTGTCCGCAAATACAAATATTTCCACTTTACTATAAAAAGAGTTGAAGACAGACGGCAAAAGTTTCATTTCCCCGTTTGTCGTTTGCCGTAAGCGTCATGCCTAACTTCTCTGTTCTTAAATAAGGAGTAGATGTAAACTCTAGCCACTACTCAATGAAGGATTCTGGTATCTCGACAAGATCCTAGTCATTTTATATCTGCTACAGACCTCCTGGACAAGATAGATAGGTGAAATTGTTATTCATTTTTCGTTATCTGAACAATCAATGAGCTAAGCTTTGTCTAAATCTTTTGATGAAGAAAAACAATTTGATCTTAATTAGCGCAAGTAAGGCCTGCTCTGGGACCTTAAGTCGCCTAAAGTCACCTAAAGCCGCCTAAAGTCGCCTTAAGTTGCTATCGGTTACGCAATGTTAAAAAGGTTTCAACACACTCAAATTGTCCCTGTAGAAGGTTATCAGACTTGTAACTGTCATGTTAGGGTAAACTCTACTTTAACCCTATGGAGGAGGAGGCACGATGACCCAATGGTTGGTACAATGGACCCCTACTGGGGATCATTACATTGTGTTCGTACTCTCATAGTGCCTCTCTTCGCCCAGATGTAAAAATGGGTACTGGTTACGGAGCAGGGGGGGGGGGGGGGTGGGGGGCAGGATGCAGCAGATGTAACCTCAATAGGTGTGCTTTTAATTTTTTTAACACTCGTTCCCAATGCATTGGAGCCATCTAAAACTTCCCTTAAAGGGCCCTAGTCGGCCACACCTTTTTTTTTGTTTGCATACAAGAGTTTGGCTTATATGTTTTATTCGGAATACGTCAAAGCAAAGAAAATCACTGAGAAGCTACTAAAGATAAAGGGACAGTAAACTCAATTAATTGACCTCGCTCCCAATGTGTGGCTTCATAGCTCACTTGGAAGAGCATCGCAACGGTATCGCGGAGGTCACGGGTTCGAATCCCGTTGAAGCCCTGATTTTTTCAGGCTTCTTCTTCCCAATTGCTTAAATTGGAAATTTACTGCGATGATCACTCTTCACTCATCTACAACTGCAGCTCAAATATGAATTATTTCATATATACTTCACATCAGTGTTTAATTAACAAACAACAACAGTGAAAGGTGTTCCAGATCAGTAAGATGAAAAAAAAAAAAAAAACAGAAAGATATTTCTGGGTTAGGACTCAATACTTGCGAGTCACCTTTACACTGAGCAGTAAGATATGGTCATCCAAAGTCAATTGAACCGAACTGAGCCTACACTTTAAACACTTTACTTACCCAGTGTAAAAAGAGTGAGAAAAGTGGGTCATTTCTCCAGCAAAAATCATTATTTGCATTTTACTTCCACATTTGACCAACTGTAAACGTTTGAATTCGTAACTGGACGAACCAACTTGCAGCATAATGTTTATCTATCCTTTTCGTACATTTGATGAAACCAGGTATTCACATCATCTTATACACTTTACGTGGACTGCGCTACTGTTACCATCGAAAGCTAAGGTACAGAAAATTCTCTGTAATCAACTCTCAGTAAACATGGCCGCCAGGCGAATGCTTGGAACGAGTGACTTAGTTTGGCTCCGTGACTAAAGTGTACGCGAGCTCACGCGAGTAACTCGCGCCCACGTGAGTATGATTACTCCGACAGGCGTTTACAAAAAACAAGAAAGAAAACAAATTGCCAAACTAATACTCTCCGAAATTTGAATACAGTTATTTACTATCAGGTGATCTGAAATAAATCTACATTCGGGAACACTTGGCAAGAGAACTCGAATTTTCGTGGCACAGGCCGATGTCTCGTCTCTTTGAAGCATGAAAGCCAGTTAGCGGCGCAAGGGTTGCTGGGAGAATCAAAATGGGGGAGACCAGTGTGGCTGGTATCGATGTATCAGTTTCTAGTGTTTCGTTGTGAAAATGTCATTCGGGGCATTTGCAATGTGTCAGGTGGAAACTAGTGAAAGCTTAGAAGGTGTATTTCCTGGTGGTCTGATCAACCCTGGTAAAAACCTTCTAAACAGATTCGATTCACTTTATAAACTGCCAGGGTCATCAAAGTTTTCGGGAGCCTGACAAGTAGTTGGTGAAATTTGACAGGAATTTTTCTTTTATACAAAAGAACTTAGCATGCGGTACTCGTTATGGCAGGAGAGCAACAAATTGGTTGGGTCCCTGAAAGGGACTGAGCAACTTTGAAAAGCCACGCCATTTGCTAAACTCCCATGCTAAAATTGACAGTGGAGATGCCAAAAATATGGCAGATAAGTCTACCAAGATAACCATTTTTATAATTCGGGAAGCATTGTAAAATAAATGCATGTAAATAAGCTAAATTAAGTTTAATTTCCCTTTTGTTTGAATAATTTACGGAAAATATACAAACATTTCAAATTAAATCAAGAAATCTTAAATTTAAAAATTTTGCCACTCTGAATATATATTTATTAGTTTTGCTTGGTTTTAGTATTGCGATATCTTCACTAATATTCATGCTATCTTGCTGGTATTTATTCTTATATTCTAATATTCTTACATTGTTACATTGTTACATTGTTACATTGTTACATTGTTACATTGTTACATTGTTACATTGTTACATTGTTACATTGTTACATTGTTACATTGTTACATTGTTACATTGTTACATTGTTACATTGTTACATTGTTACATTGTTACATTGTTACATTGTTACATTGTTACATTGTTACATTGTTACATTGTTACATTGTTACATTGTTACATTGTTACATTGTTACATTGTTACATTCTACATTCTACATTCTCACATTCTCACATTCTCACATTCTCACATTCTCACATTCTACATTCTCACATTCTCACATTCTCACATTCTCACATTCTCACATTCTCACATTCTCACATTCTCACATTCTCACATTCTCACATTCTCACATTCTCACATTCTCACATTCTCACATTCTCACATTCTCGCATTCTCACATTCTCGCATTCTCACATTCTCGCATTCTCACATTCTCGCATTCTCACATTCTCGCATTCTCACATTCTCGCATTCTTACATTCTTGCACTCTTGCATTCGTACATTCTCGCATTCGTACATTCTCGCATTCTCACCTTTTCGCCTTCTCGCCTTCTCGCCTTCTCGCCTTCTCGCCGTCTCACCGTCTCGCCGTCTCGCCGTCTCACCGTCTCACCGTCTCACCCTCTCACCCTCTCACCCTCTCACCCTCTCACCCTCTCACCCTCCCACCCTCTCACCCTCTCACCCTCCCACCCTCTCACCTTCTCACCCTCTCACCCTCTCACCCTCTCACCCTCTCACCCTCTCACCCTCTCACCCTATCACCCTCTCACCCTCTCACCCTATCACCCTCTCAACCTCTCACCCTCTCACCCTCTCACCCTCCCATCCTCCCACCCTCTCACCCTCTCACCCTCTCACCCTCTCACCCTCTCACCCTCTCACCCTCCCACCCTCCCACCCTCCCACCCTCCCACCCTCCCACCCTCCCACCCTCCCACCCTCTCACCCTCTCACCCTCTCACCCTCTCACCCTCTCACCCTCTCACCCTCCCACCCTCTCACACTCCCACCCTCCCACCCTCCCACCCTCCCACCCTCTCACCCTCCCACCCTCTCACCCTCTCACCCTCTCACCCTCTCCCACCCTCCCACCCTCTCACCCTCCCACCCTCCCAGCCTCCCACCCTCCCAGCCTCCCAGCCTCCCAGCCTCTCACCCTCTCACCCTCTCCCATCCTCCCAGGCTCCCAGCCTCTCACCCTCTCACCCTCTCACCCTCTCCCATCCTCCCAGCCTCCCACCCTCCCAGCCTCCCAGCCTCCCAGCCTCTCACCCTCTCACCCTCTCACCCTCTCCCATCCTCCCAGCCTCCCACCCTCTCACCCTCCCACCCTCCTACCCTCCCAGCCTCCCACCCTCTCACCCTCTCACCCTCTCCCACCCTCTGACCATACGAAACAGCGTTGTCGCAATAAAACGATGAATTGAAGTCTTGATACCATTGTTTATATATATATATATATATATACATTTTTTTTTGCAGAAAGATCTCTCACTGCTTATGGTTGTGTAGTTTTAAGATGAATCAAACTCAAACTGAAAGACAAACAGCATAAACAGAAAACTGGACCGAAAAGTTACAAAAATGAAAGTAATCAAAATTTTCTCTAATCCTGGGTTAGTTTAATCAGGCTTTGAACGACCTGGTCCTGGGTATTTGAGACTGTGGTGACTTAATTATGTACCAGTATTAGTACAATATTGGTTTATTGCGAGAGATATATGGAGAGATTGTTGCTAAGTTTAAATTTATATCACTTGAGTGAAGTAAAGTCTCCTCAAGTCGCCTAAAATCGCCTTAAGTTGCCTAAAATCTCCTTAAGTCGCCTTACGTGTTAGTCGCCTTAAGTCGCCTAAAATCGCCTTACATCGCCTAAAGTCGCAACGTTTTTTCTTCCAATTTTGCTTAAGTCGCCTAAAGTCGCCTTAAATCGCCCAAAGTCGCCTTAAGTTACGGCGACTTACGGTCCCGGCGTAGGCCTGCAAGTGCGTGATTCCCGTGTGCCAAACAAAAAGGAATTTCCATTGAGTTAAAAAAGGAAATATTAATTCACCATTGAAATAGGGAAAAGTGCTGATTCTAGCAAATTATCGCTTACTATTGTTATTAAGGTATACCTAACGGTTTTCTTTCCTCTTAAGTTGAATTTTTAGTAGATCTCCGGCGGCCCGAAGAGCCGGCAAGCGGAGCACCATACTCATAGCGGAGCTCTGGCGGCCTAAAGGGGTCGCCAAGCGGAGCACCATAACTATAGGAACAAAACCACTTGTACGCATAGAAATAGAAACCATGCAACTCTCTTTTCAGGAACAACATGACTAGTGGTATGGATGACGGGCGTTTGCGCCCAACGATGGCGAAATATGGAGAAGTCGGGCAACATGGTGGTCATACTCCAGCTAATAAGCTGACGGAGACTAGCCTGCAAACAGGCTCCCGGCGAAGACTAAAAAAAAAAATAGGCGAGCAAAACGAGCCGACGAGCGCGAAACTGAAGAGTTCGGAGAGTGAAGTAATCGAGGCAGGGCGGGGGAGCCTGTAGACTGTTTTTGGCGTGCCTATCTGCCCTTAGCTTGGTGATTAGCCTGTAACAAATCAGTACTTGCAAATATTGTTCTAATCAAACAGCCGAGCCCGGCGTCATAGTTTAGAGTGGAAGCAAGCTTATGGGAAATTTCAAACTTTGTCCTTCTAGAGTCAATTCATGAGAGCTTGAAACATATTTTGCAATAGAAATAAGCCTAAACAAAGTATAAGAACATGGTAATTTACAGAGCCTGGGGTGTTAATATCTGAGGAGCGACATGCAGAAGCCATGCAGGCCTTTGACCTCTAAAAAACAATTGCTATAGCACAGTCAAATGGTTCATCTACTTAAACTTCCTCCTCATACAGCACAATTAAAGTGTATTTCAGGAACACGTGTGAACTAAGGAAAGGTCGAGAGACAGAAAATTAAAAGACAATGGCAAATGCACAGATGGCAAGAACCGTTGGAGTCTTGCGGGGCAATCAATTTCAACCGCATTTTACGAAGATATGTCGAACATTTATCTCAAACATGTCAACAATCAGCGATTTAACCAATCAGATCATGGTATTATGGAAAGGCGGCATCAGTAGAATGCCTACAGGCTCCCTCGCCTCGTTCGCGCTCGCCGGGCGCCTGCATGCTGGCAGGCTAGACGGAGAATGCAATCTTAGTTTACAGCGTACTTCTTTGATATTGGACACCCATATTATGGTCAATTGACCCCTGTCAAAACAAGGTATTCCCTGAAAAAGTATTACATGACCGTATTTTTAAAGTAGACCGCTGCCCAGGTACTGGTTCTCGATTACATGGCAAGCTCAAGATAGGTGAACATATTGTAACCAGGAGCTCCGCTTTAAGGCTTGGCTAAATCTATACGCACAATGTATATTACCTTTCTGCAATCCTTGACCTTGATCCGCAACAGCACCATCTTTGTACAACTTCCAAGATCCAGCCATGTTTTCCCATGTTGCGCAGATGTGGTGCCACTTCCCGTCAATGGCAGAAACATACGTCTCTCTGGAAGAAAACAAGGCAACAAGCAAGGCAATATGGGCAAGGAAAAACCCGTTAGAAAAATTTGGCCCTAAACCCATTCCTCTAAGGTTTTCGACAGTTTTGCCTTAAAGCACTGAACTATCCTGGAAGTTTAGTCTGGACTATGGAGCACCAAACAAATATCTATATATAGACAGTCTCGACCTCCCACCTGGTATTCCTTATAGGCATTTTCACTGACCTGTAGCTACCTCCTACGAACAACATAAATGACTTGTAGTTGTAGATGATAAACTCGTTATCCTGATCAGACACAGCGTAGCCCAGGGGAGTTCCTATATTCGTATCAGCGGCTTTCATCCACAAACAAGCTGTCAAAGCTGAGAGATTCGGCATGCTGCCACGGATAATGACGTAGTCGCTTTTTCCCCGACGCGGAAACAGCAAGGCATTTCCAACTACACCATTAGTGAATGAAGAAATACATAAAAGAGGACAGTTAACAACACATGTACAAGCAGCGCATTGTAAAACAAGAACACGTCTCCAAATAAAACAAGTTAATTATTTTATAGTTTCCTTGGCTGGGTTCTCCTGACCACTTAAGGGTTAAATGTCTGAAATTTTACTATTTGTGTTATGAAGTCTTGTTTTTACACTAGTCATTTTTATCATTTGAACTAATAATCCCAGCCATCCCTGCCTAACCTACGTACCCGGGTTATATTCAGACATTCGTGTGAGGCAGATGTTAGTTTTGAATATATATCACGGCATGGGTAGAAACAATTGCGTGAAAAGGGTGACAAAGGAGCCCAGGCAAACTGAATTCAGGTCGCGTTATAGTTGACATGAACAATTATAACAAGTGACACTGCAAAATCTGCGAAGAAAACCGCCAGCACCGGAGGGGGGAGGTACTCCCATATAAAAAGAACGGGGTTACTCGTCGGAAATTTTGAAAAGAACCCCTAACATGTATATATATATCCGGTTTTGGGGTCGTGGCTTGAAATATTTTTCTTCACTAAGGGATACCAATTCTTACACAACACATTATTGCCTGTCATATTTTTTCGGCTCAATACCCTAAAAGGTACCCCAAAAGCTCCCGCTGTGGACCTTTAGAGGCTAAACAGCCTAGGAGAAACCAAAACAGCGTTTTTGACCCCTAAAAGGTACGACGAGCATCCCCGCCATTTTTATACGTCAGTCCCCCCCCCCCCCCCCCCTCCCGTCCCCGCTCCCGCCACCCGGGCCGCCCCAGCACGTCATACTTTTTATAAATTTATATCACTACAAATATCCATAATATGCATTGTTGTCTATATCGAGTAACGAGTAAATTACCTTTGTCGTCCAATGTGTGGATTTGTCTTTTCAAAGCTTGAACGTCTTTGACCAGTTTCTTAGTTTCAGCGTTCATCGACTCCAGCTTTTGTAAAATTTGTTTCAGCGAAACATTCGTATCCTCTTTGGTTGACGAAATGATAACTTCGATGCGCTGCCCAGTAATGAATACCTTCTTCTTTTCTACAGAGCCAACTTTACTGTCGCTTGCTGCTGCTGTACTTGCGAACCCCAACAAACACAGTAGTAAAACTGAATACACCAAGAAATTGGACTCTCCAGAAGCCATGTTAAGGTTCACGCTTCTTCGGTAGCTTAACACGAAATGAAATGCCTTCGCAACTTCAAGGATGATGTATCAGTTGTGTTTATATTTATAGGGTGTACAGGGGTCGCCGATGATGTAAATATATGGTCTGACTTACACTTCCTTAAAAAGGAGTTTGTGACCAACAGGGATCTGTCGATCCTTTAACACTAAGGGAAGTTGAGCTTTAACACTAAGGGAAGTTCAATTCAGGCTCAAACGGATGTGTGTGGAGAATTTAGCCGGGCACATCTTGACGACGTTATGGCAATTTGTATCTATGTGTACACTACAACAAAGAAACATCTCTAATAGGCCAAATGAATGAACAAGTCATTCAATTTCCTTTGTTTGTGTCCTCCAAGCCTCGCTGCCATGCTGAATTTTAATATATCGAAAGTGGTGTATTGCAAAGAGAAGTGTGATGTAACTAAAAATTTAAAGCGAGAACAAATTAATGTACCCATGCAAAATGCCCGGGGTTTTTTCTAGCGCAAAACGCAAGAAAAGCCCCGGAGAGGTGTTACTAAGTACCACACAATAGGAAAATGAAACAAAATAAAAGGAAAAGCGGAATTCAAATAACAATCACAGAACATCAGTGTTGATATTTCATCCAATTGTTCTGAAACGTGAGTAAGCTGATGATATACATGCTGAGCTGGTCGCTTTTCTAACCCTGAGAGTAGTCGAAAAGCACTGTCTTAGTCCTAAATTGCATTTTTCAGAACTTTTGTTTTCTTTTTACTTCGTCAATTAAACCTAGGCAATTTGTCGACAGTTTATTGTGTTACCTCAAGAACAGGCAATTCCGAAGCGAAACGACGAGTGAATAGGCGTCATAGTGTGTTTTTCAAAAAGTAAAGACTTCATGAATTTTGAACCAGGATGAATACTGAACTGGCAAATGAAACCCCAAAAATAACGTAAACATCCTGTTTGGCTGTAACTACCAAGGAAGAAACGTGATGGATGTCAGAGAGTACATTTAACGCCGGTTATCTTTAAACGTGCTAGAAAACATGACTCTCGGACTTTCGGAAGGACGTTCAAGGTCGGAGTGTTGAAAAATAATTTTTATACAAATCTTGAGCACAACAAGGCAGAGTTACTCAGCAGGATAGAGTGGGAGTATATAGAGTTCGAATCACGGAATTACTCTGTATAGCCTTATTTTAGTAACAAACAGTACCATGTCATGATCATGAAGTCTTGCCCAATATAGCTTTCATTCAAATCCATTGAGTAAAACTGAATAAATTATTTGTTCTGGGATTAGAAGAACAATTAGAAAAGCCAGGTAAAAATAGCCAAACTAAAGGTTTTTATAATATATTAGTTTATGACATTGTGTGACGGTACAATTTTTTGGTAACAGGAAACATGCGATTTAAATTAAAAATACAAAATAATAAAAACATGTTGCTATTTAGCTGGCTTTTAGATCTTTCAGCCCTACGGCAAGGAAAGGCAATTAGCTTGGCCTCCTGTAATGTGACACGTAGCGGCGACATAATAACTGAAGAATATAAAGCTAGTCCATCCTCTTTTCCGCCGAAACGGATTGAATTCAAAATAGCAAGCGACTTGAAGTACAGTGTAACAGTTCTAGAGCAAGACATTTGAAAAATAAGGCGAGCGGCTGTTACTAATTAAAAAAATATCTATCTATCTAGTGAGAATAATATTCAGTTTTTGTTCACTTTCATCATGTCAGCGTGAGTTTAAAGTTTTAGTGCAAGGTGGTTTAATTATTCAGCTTCCCGTTTCGCAATCGTTTTCTTCGAATTCTTGAAATTCACTATATACCAAGATTTTAACTAGAGAATCGAGCTGATGTTCGTTGGGTTACAAACTTTTGCCTTAGTGTATTAAAAAAGATACTGAAACTTAATCTTTTTTTCTTTTTGAACACGACATGTTGACGCCACTAAAACGGCAAATAGGCAGTTTCCAGTGGTAAGAGCATTGTTTACCGGGAATGTTTACATTCAAATAGAGGCAAAGTGTGCATGGTTACGTCATGTTTAATATACAAGCTAATATAATAAGAAAGGTTTGATAAAAATAAAATGCAAAAAAACATAACTTCAAGAGTCAAATTAGCTTTCTAAACTCGAAAGTCGTAGCACCTTTTTCAAAGATTCTGCTGTAGATATTACCGACTTTTTTGCACAGTTTACTGTAACGTTAGTCGTTATTCCGATTATTTTCATTCAAACATGGCTTATTTTAAATGTACACTCCGGGTCCTTCGCTACGTAATTTTGTCTTTGATAAATCACGTGTTTGCTAAAGACGACTTGGTTCTTGAAGATCATCTGTTGGCAAGCCATGTTTTTCAAACTGTTTACACCGACGACTGGCTGAACTGTGTTCAGCTCTGTTTCGATGAGCCACACTGTATTTCTTACAACTTCAAGATAAACCACGGGCCATGTGAACTGGTCGAATGTAGGGTCGAAGATATCTGCCACCGGGGTGACTCACTAATCTATTCCAGAGGGTTTGTTTTCCAACAGTTACGAACAATAGGAAAGGTAAAGAGCTTGAGTGGACTATAATGGAAAATAGTGAATTAGATACATTGGAAAAAAAAAACTGAATTGAATACTGGTACATAAGCGAAGACAGATCATTGATCAAAAGACATTTTTCATTTATGGTGCGTTTTTAAGGCAGCTACGGTAATGTTCTCAAACAACAGAAAATATTTGCGTAAAAAAAAGATTCATCTTCCGTAGAAAGAAAATCTAATATTTGGCAACCCTAATATGGCCGACTTGACGTTATGTCAAAGGGCTCTTTATTATGCATAAACAAATAGACAGTTTTCTTACTAGAGATTAATAATTATATAGTACACCAGTTTCGATATGTACGGGTTATTGACCAAGTGTGAGGTCAAGATGGCTGGATATTGGCCAAGTTCTTTTTTTTGCGTGTTTGTGGACCGAGACGGAGTCGAGGTCCATAAACACGCAGAAAAAGAACGAGGCTAACATTCAGCCATCTTGATCGAACCAGCTTGGTCAATAAATGATTTATTATATGGCTTTCGGGAAAATTTTTCTTACGGGACAGGGCGGGTAGTCCCGAGCGGGCAAGATAGCTCCATCTTGCCCGCTCGGGTAGCCAATTACAGCGCAGGATTTGATTCATCTTGCCCGCTCACGGAGCTGGCCATATCATAAATTAAAATCCAGCCTAACACAATAGACCGCTAGGGAATAAACCCCACAAACTCTCTGAGTAATTCGCCAGAACATGGTACTGAGGTCTATTGTTTTAGGCTGGATTTTAATATATCAAAATTGGTCTATTACGATTGACATACCGATTGCAACCGGATCGCAGCGACCGTAACGATCATATGGATTTCAATTTTATGTTTGTGACGCCATTTTGTTTGTCTTGTTATAAATGTCTACTATGGTTGGAATAGTGCACCTCGAGATCATGACCATGAGCCTATTGAGATCTGCCCTTGGTGCGGTAACACGGGCAACATTTTGCTTCAACTTGTCTCGCAACATTGTTGCATTGCAAGTTGAAACCATATGTTGCGCGTATTACAACGTTTGTGACCAACTTGTCTCGCAGCAAAATACAGTGTTGCAAGTCTGCTGAATTCTTCGCTTATAATTGGTCAGCCGTGTGTAAATAAAGTGGCTCCTTCTATCATATAATTTAACGTTTCGAAGAACTTCCACTTCGACTTCTGGCCGTCATTTTCTTAATTTTCCGTGCGAGCAAATTTCTCAGTGTGAAGCTCAGTTTCGTTGCAGATATCTAGGCGAAAAGTTGTATTTTTGTTACAGTTCTTCCAGTTCTTCCAACCAACCCTTTTGCCTTTTTTGCTGCTTGTTTTGAAGGGACAAACGAGGTGTCCCAAAGACTAGGATA
This sequence comes from Orbicella faveolata, assembly GCF_042242905.1. Lineage (NCBI taxonomy): Eukaryota > Metazoa > Cnidaria > Anthozoa > Scleractinia > Merulinidae > Orbicella > Orbicella faveolata. The sequence goes on from NW_028301576.1 coordinate 6,019,386, forward strand.
GCCCTCGAGGTCTTTGTACAGGAAAAATTAATGAATTTCCGAGATTTACTCGTCTATTTCAAATTCAGGCTCGACTTCACCGTCCGCCATGTATTTTTTTTTATTATTTGCCGCGTTGCCGTGCTTTGCGACAGCCTATCCCAAGCGTTGAATTCAAGTTTGTGGCGAGACAAGTTGTAGCTTCAGTGGTAATACGAGCAGCAAAACTAAAATTTGCTGCAGAAAGTAGAACTCGAGTCCACTTTGCGCAACATGTGTCCTCAACTTGCAACACGGTATTTTGCTGCGAGACAAGCTAGTTGATCACAAACGTGGTAATAGGCGCGACAATGTGTTTCAACTCGCAATACAACAATGTTGCGAGACAAGTTGAAGAAAAATGTTGCCCGTATTACCGGACCTTTATTTAGCATTATTTTATTTCTCCTTTGTACTGATTATTGCTTTTAGTTTCGATTGTGAAGACACTGATCAAACGCGAGAGACAGTGTTTCGTTGTATATACTAAGACTCTGCTGGTGTTTGGAAATGCGATTCGCCATTTCCACATCCCCCATTATACACCTTGTTTGCCCCCCAAAATTCTGCATAAGCATTGTTTCCCATTTCTCCTGGGTATTACAGTCGTCCCAAAAGAAACTGAAGTCAATCCTTATGTAAAATTTTGGGGGGCAAACCAGGTATATTATGGGGGGTGTGGAAATGACGAATGTAAAATAAATTGTTGAAAAACTTCACTACCTTAATTCTTAATCATTCTCTCAACATGAGTAATATAAATTGGTTTTAAAGGAGGGTTTTCTCTCTTTGGTCTACAGGACGATTGTAAAATGTCACCTAAGAAGAAGTTTAGTGCCAACGGTATGAATATTTAAATTTATGTTAAAGTAATGCATTTATCTAGTGAATCTGGCTATTAAGTTAACTTTTTTACATGAATCAATCGAATCATTGATTTTTAAATCTGAATTTTAGTGTTGCCTGCCTCAATAAAATACAACGCGGCACTACAAAATTGTATCGGCAGTATTGTCAAGGAAGATACAGAAACAAAAACCAAAACAACAACAACAACAACAACAAACATTCAACTATTTTGTTTTAAATTCTACTACAGCCGATCGCTCCCTGCAGTTTTCAAGGAATGAAAACCCAGGAAGAGTCAGTATCCGAGACTTGGCAAGCCTTGAAGCTTTCACTATTGGTTTCTGGATGAAGACGGACGACAAGCTAAACAAAGGGACACCTTTCAGTTACGGCACTTCTGAGCAAAGCAATGAACTGCTCTTATACAACTACCAGGAATTTCATTTGATCATCCACGGTGAAAGCAGGTAAAGCCGATATTTACAGTGAGACTTTCATGGAAATTTCTCCTGATACAATTTCTTAACAGTTAATTAGTATGGCTGCCCTCTAAAAATTCTTACAGCTCTAGATATTCTACATATAAATAACAAATCGATCACCTTATGGTTCCTTGCAACAGTTTCCAGCGAGTTACAGCACTTCTACTTTGATGCATTAATATAGGCAATCTTTTAAGTTGACAATACAATATGTAACGGTATCGAACAAATGCCCACTCATTGGTGAACCAGTTTTCGTTATGTTCTCTACATTTTATTGTTCTCTACAAGTTATTAAAGCCACGGTATTAACTGATAAAAACACCCTTAATTTTACCCTCAAGGAATTATAATTCAAAATCGAATACGTAGACAGCCATTTCTTACAATTTTTTATTATCATATTATTACTATCGAGTTGCAACAGGAGTCCATCACTAGGAACGTACGCTAGCGTATGACTACCCCGTATTCCTGTCACGGCGTTTTCACAGACTGATTTTTAGTTTGAATTTACCATGAAATTAGACCCTCGCAGGAACCTCAGTGATCAATCACAAGCACAGACTTAATTTTTAACTGACGTCATCATTTCACCCGAAGATTAAAAACAGAAAAACAACTGAAATGGCGGAGACATGCGAGGAATCGTCTTATAGTTCTAGTCACAGTAGATTCCTGTGAAGATTTTGAAGGCTAGAAATAGACCGGTCTGTAAATATACCATGACATAGGCTTAGTGTGGGAATTGCGCACTCCTAGTGATGGACACCTGGTTGCAATCAAGCATGCAATCAACATGTCAAGGTTCGAGCCCGTTGATAAAAATTACGGAACGGATTCATAGCCACCTGAATTGAGAAAAAAAAAAAATACATTAAGGGATTTTGAATCCAACTTTGGCAAAAACTTGATTAAGTTTTTTCCGTCAGTAAAAAAGCACCAATGATTGTGCAGTTGTTTCATTCCATTACTGTAGCATCAGCTTAAAACGAGAGGCTTAATGTAAAAGGCTTAACCATCATCCATCGGCCGGCAAACAAATACAAATTGACCAATTGATTTCGGATTGGAGGGGGCTGGGGAGGTCAGGGAATGAAAAGTCTTAACAATTCAAGGATACAACTGATTTTAGGAGGTCCACCATATCTGCTACGGATGGGAGTTGGCATCATATCTGTGCAACGTGGGAGAGTGTCACTGGATCATGGCAGCTGCTTAAAAATGGCGTAGTTGTGGCAGCAGGTCGAGATTTGCAAAGAGGTATGACCTCTTCCTTCTCAATCCAATCATTGATGAAGATTAAAAAATTTAATTCTCTGGTCTCAAAGAAAATTTTAAAGGTGTACATAGCAATTTTCCGTACTGTATCGTGGCGAACCCGACTTGATCGAATTTCTGAGGTGGTCGCGTAAGAGAGCTACTATCCGTGCTACATTCTACATTCTTTTTTAAGTGCTTTGTCTGATATATTTTTCTTACTCTGAGGTACTCATCCAACTACAAAAGAGAGACACAGGGCAACAGTGCTCGTGCGAGTTTTTAAAGCTCTTATTGTACTCACCGTGACATGATCGGAATATCAACGTTATTTAAAAAAAAAAAAATACAATACAACGCATCTTCTGAGTTTGAAGTCAGAGATGCGGCATCTGTAAACAAAGGCTAGGATCCTTGCACTGCGCTCAGACTCCGAGGTTTACCAAACAAACCCTTTGTAAATAGAGTTAACTATGTTGATTCTCATTTTAAGCAACTAGGGAGAGAGATTCCCATGCGTTGAACCACAGCCAGTTTCAGGCTCTAGGTAGTAGGGGACGAGCGAAAACAAAAGGGCGAGAGAAAAAATGAGGGAGTCCTTCCTCGTTTTTTCTCCCGCTCGTTTTCGCTCGTCCCCAGCTACCGAGAGCCTGGAACCGGCTGGGAACCACAGAGCCGTTTCTTTAGCGTGGCTTGAGTGTATTTTGAGACTTAGAGGAAATATTATGTTCTTTTCTTGACGAAGAGTTTTTTAATCATTTCCACCCTAATCACAACTTAACACTTGATTGATCGGTACCGATAACTTCCGTTTTTCTTAATCTACAAATGAAGAAATTTCAAAAACTAAAAAAAAATTGAACTCCGTTGGGAAGGTTGGTATCGATTAAAATACCAAATCTCGCGAAATCAAACTAAAATCAGTTCAAATTTTCTACGTCAGTTTAACCTGCCCGCTGACCTGCACTTATTTTGACTCCATGTTTAAATCTTATTTTTCTTAGGTCACGTAATACCTCAAGGAGGAGTACTGGTACTGGGTCAAGGGCAAGACTTACCAGCTGGTGAATATCCGGGTCACCAGAGTTTTATTGGTGAACTAACAAGTGTCCAGTTATGGCACTTCGTATTGCCTGCTGCAGAAATAAACCGATTACTTCTTTCGTGCCAGATGGGGCGTGGAAACGTACTCGCTTGGTCAGATGTTTTAAATGGCACTTTCAATGGAGCGGTCGAGTTGGTTTCAACATCTTCATGCAATTAGATCTTTATAGTTATGCAGTATAGTATGCTGGCAGCTAGTACCTACTGTTAATTCCCAGTGAGGTGGTTTGAGAAGAGAAGCGTTTTGCTGTCAACATAATTTTGTGTTTTAATATACTTAAAGCCTGCGTGCTATGGATTTTCGTGCTTGAAAGCTTTATTTCTGCAGCGGTGAGTGACCAAGCATTTTTTCCCTTGGCTTTAATTAGCTCCAGACCAGCTGTTCCCTGATCAGCCAAAAGAAACAACCAGATATAACATTGTTAACGCGGAAAAATTTTAAGCATTGTTCCTGGCGCTCCTATCCTATGAATGAAAGACAAGTTGTTAGGTCGTCAATCGCAAACTTGTCTCCGTATTCCAGAACCGCTATGAAGACAAAGAGATTTGCTGACTTGCTCCAAGCCTCCTTGCTTTGTCTATATTTCCACATTAAATGAATGGAATGAGTGAAAATACATTGCAGGGAATATTTAAACTGATATGAATTTAATGTATTATTTGACAGCATTCTATGTTAGCCCAGTTAGTTCTTCTTTTAACAAAAAAGTTATGTCATAATATCATCCCATGGAAAGTCCAAAAAAATGGATGTTGGTATATTTACTCGCCCTTTTGCCGGGTTTGGCAACATTCGGAAAATGCATCCCTCATTACGTAGTTTGATTTGAGTTAAGCAGGAATTTTAAGGAAACTGGGACGAACAAAAGAGATTTGCCGCCTTATTTTCAAACGAGGCTTCAGTCACCTAACCCGGTTTGCCCTAGATAAACTAAAAACATTTTTCTTTAATCTAGTCTAGAAAAATTTGTTCGCAGCTTTACTCTTTTATACGCAGTACACTACGGGGATTCGGAAGGATATTAGAAAACCATCGTTCTATTTACCAAAATGAAGACGGTGTTCCATTTTCTCTTAGAAGATAAATGCCCGCTTAAGGTCTAGGAACACTGCTAGTGGCCGCGCGAGGGGAACCTGGGCGGTTTGAGCTGGTCTTTTTAAGACCTTACTGAAAAGGGAATGATTTTCTCAGAAATCATGGGAACGTTGGCCATAAAATTCTACCCATGATGAAGAATAGCGTGTTAGTGAGACGAAAGCAGACAAATTTCAGCCTCGCTGCAGGATTATTTTATTTTATTTCATTTTTAGCAAAATTTCAATATCAACCTGGTATTTTTTTAATTGAAAACATCTTCCCAACGACTCCGACGAATCTTCACAATCGCGATAAGGATAATAATATTCATGGCATATTATCATCATTTTCTTGAACTGAAAGTGTGAAAGCAAGTTGTCGCCTCATGTTTTATTCGAGTCAAGAGTTCTCGGACAAGAATGAAGAATACAAAAGCAAAAACCGACACAACGTAGAATGATTTTTTGAAGGAGTACTATATTTCGGCTGGCCAAACCAGCCTTCTTCAGGTACAATGGAAGATTTTACATTGGTGCGTGTTTTTATGTAGCCGATATTTACGTAATACCGGAAATACGCAAAAGTAATAGATAGCGTAAATTGAAGATAAACATACGGTAAAATAAAATAACACGATAAAAGAACATAATAAAAGAAAACAAATGGAAACAATTAATATATTTCTTCGCGGATGTTCAGACCATTAGGATCAATTGTTCTGCCTTTTTGAATTAAAAAAGCTTCCCTGGCCTTACGGATAGAGTCTCGGTTAAAAACGATTTTTTCCATGGGGATTAGTTGCATGTCGTTAGCAGTGTGGTTAGGAAAGGTTGTTAGGGTTATCTATGGTACGGCGGTGTTCATTAAATCGGTCTTTTAATCGTCGTTTCGTCTCTCCTATGTATTGTAAATTACAGCGGTTACATTGAATCATGTAGATGAGGTTTTTAGTGTCACAGGTCAGGTTGGATTTTATGGCGCGCGTTTCCCCGGTAGAAAAGAAGGTATATGTAGTAAGTCCGTGAGAAATGTAGGGACAAGTAGCACAGTTTTTGCCACAACGGAAAGAACCAGAAGGTAGTTGGGGATTAGAAGAATTAGAAGAGAGTTTAGCTGTAACTAGTAAGTCACGAAGGTTAGGGGAGCGTCTGAAGGCTACAACAGGCATATGCTGAAAAACGTTTTTGCAGCGGTTAGAAGAGAGCAACAAATTGTAATGTTTTTTAATGATGTTAGAGATGTGAGGGAGTGATGGATTGAAGGTAGTTATAAATGGTATACGTTTAGGTTTGTTGACGTCTTTGGTTTGTAACGAGAGTCTGCGGGGGATGTCGGCGGCTCGTCGTATTTGTTTGGTGACGAAATTACGGTTGTAACCTCGTTTAAGGAGGTAACTGGTAAGTTGAACCGCGCAAGTATTAAACGTGACATCGGTAGAACAGATACGTCGTAAGCGGAGTGCTAGACTGAAAGGAATGGCTTTTTTAGTATGTAAGGGATGACAAGATGAATAGAGTAGATGTTGGTGTTTGTCTGTAGGTTTGGTGTAGAGGTCAGTAGATATACTACCGTCGTTAGTCAAAGAGACACTAACGTCAAGAAAAGGTACGTTAGTAGAAGAGTGTGAACTGGTGAATTTAATGGTGGAGTGAATGTTGTTATTTTTAGGTTGTCTGGACCTTCGGTCCAGATCATAAAAATATCATCGATGTATCGTAGCCAAGTGTGGGGTTGAAATGGGGCATTTTCCAAAGCGTTGGCTTCGAAATAACCTAGAAAAAGGTTAGCATAAGAGGGGGCCATTTTAGTACCCATGGCGGTGCCATGGATTTGAAGATAGTGGTTATCATTAAATGAGAAATTATTCATGGTGACAATCATGCGAATGAGGTCACAGAGTGTGCCAGTAGGAATGGTATTGTGAGAGGAAGTACGTAAAAAATGCTCACAAGCATTAATACCTTCATTATGTGGGATATTAGTATATAATGATGAAACATCAAGTGTAACCAGTAAGGAATTAGCGGGTAAATTACCGATGGTAAGGAGTTTGTTAAGGAAGTCGTTAGTGTCTTTAACAAAGGATGGCAGTTTATGAACTAAAGGTTGAAGGTGGTAGTCCACGAAGTGGGATATGCGTTCAGTGGGATGGCTATTAGATGAAACAATAGGGCGTCCTGGATTACCCGGGTTATGTATTTTGGGTAGAATGTAAAATCGGCCTGGTTTAACGTCAGACTGTATAAGGTATTGTTTGGTTTTGTCGTTTATGAGTTTTTCCTTGAGCATTCTGTTAACGTTAAAGGTGACACGTTTTTGTATGTCGGCAGTTGATGTCTTTGTTTAAACGTTGGTAGAATTTGGTGTTAGTAAGTTGTCTGTTGCATTCGTCGATGTACCCAGTTTTGTCCATAACAACAGTACCAGAACCTTTGTCAGCGGATTTTATAATTATATCTTGTCGTTGTTTAAGTTGGCGTATGGCTTGTCGTTCTGTAGCAGTAAGGTTATCATGAATAGTGTTGGGTTTACCTGTGGTTATGTCAAGTTTAACAGCGTCTAAAAAGGTGTTTAGGGCTCGTTCTCTGTCGTTGGGGGGGTTCCAAGTACTTTTGTTATGGAAAGGAGTGTCGTGTTCGTTAGCTGTGGGGGTATTGCTGTTTTCGTCAAAAAAATACTCGGCTAGTCGCATGCGTCGTGAAAAGTCGTAAGTGTCGGCTGAAACTTCTGACCAGTTGATATGTCGTGGTGTAGGGCAGAATGTGAGTCCACGTGAAAGGACAGATATCTCGTCGGTAGATAAAGAGCAACTGGAAAGATTAATGACAGAAGAATGATCTAGCTGGATGTTGACAGGTTTGGTTTTGCGGCGAGAACGCTTGCGTGTGACAGTTGAGTTGGAGGCGTTAAGTGTAACATTAGATGGTATGTCATTATCACTGGCATTAGGGTTGTTGACCTGTTGATTGAGGTTATTATCGGTGAAATTGTGGTCAATAATACCGCGGAAGCGACAATTAAGTAATCGCAGATTTTACAATCGTTCATCACATTTGATTCATAACAGATTCATTGAGGACGTTTGGAGGTCTAATCAGTCTTATCTTGGATGCACACTTAAAGCCTGGTTCACACTTGTGAGATACGCGTAACACAAGTGAAATAAGCATAAGCGCAAGCACAAGATGAAAGGAACATGTTTCTTTTTCTTGTGCTTATTTCACTTGTGTTATACTTATCTCACAAGTGTGAACCAGGCTCAAGGCTTCATTGTTGTTGGTGATGCGTTTCAGTTGTACCCAGTCGACCCTCCATAAATAAGCACGAGTAATTTTATTTGAAGACTAAGGCCCCGTCCACATTGCTCCAAAGAAGATTGAACAGCAGTTTTATCTCTACGGGTAGACCTACAGTCCTCTTTAATCTGTCGCGAAAACGACAGCTTTTCAAACTAGAGGAATTTGAAAGCGCCGGCTCTGCGTTTTAGTGTGGACAAAACATTTTGAAAACGGAGGTTTTCGAGGTCGATTAAGTCTTAAAATTCGAGTTATTGCTTGAAAAGTCCTCTCAAATCGATAAATGTAAATGCAGTAGAGAATTAGTTTCGGCTACAGCGTTAAGACCAGAAACTGGGAAAAGTCGGATACGAGGGTCTGAATGGGGTTAACCGACTAGCGACAAAGGGCGTAAACTATTACTGACTACGGACAAAACGAGGAAAAAATTACCGACTAGCGGCAAAAACATTAACTGAGATTTACCGACAACCGATAAAGGTCGAAAATTTTAACCGACAACCGACATGTGGACCCCCTCATTCAGACCCTCTTACACATCTAACTGAGAGATTTTGCAATATCTGTTTCAATCTTAACTTCGTGGTAGCTTATTAAGAATATTTTCGTATTTCTAAGTTTAGTTTGTAGTTATTTATTCTCATTTTGACTGGGAAAATTGATCTAACGATGAAATATTTTAATATTTTGAAATACATAAACAGGTTAACTCAGTTCTCACGGCCAAGAGAGACAAGAAACAATGAAAATAATCTGATCACGCCGACCCGTCGTGGAATACATGACTTTCCACATAGCATTTGGGCGCTCGGACCACTAAGTCTTCAAGAGACTTATGGCTGGCTAGTTCATTCACTAAATTCGCATGTGACGACTAGCATCCCGTATATACTTCTAGTATCAGCAATTTCTAAGACGTCCGGTGTGAAGAAATTAAGAGAAATAAAAATGGTAACTTGAGATGGCTGAATGTACTGTTGTAGGTAACACTTCTTGAGCAGCAATAGTGATGGCCAGCTGTGAGCGCTGGTCTCCGAACAGATTAGTCCTAGTTCAATCCCTGACCTGGGACATTGTGTATTGGTAAGACTTTGTACTCTCACAGTGCCTTTCTTACCCAGGGGCATAAATGGGTACCCGTGAATTTACCACTCAGGGTGTAGCCCCACGATGGACTGGCATCCCATTCTAGGGGAGTACATGAATACTCCTGGTTCAACAACTAGCAATTAAGAGGCCCTGCGCCTAAGAAACGACCGATGATTTCCGGCTAAAAAATAAAATCGGCCGATTTTTATCTCCCAAGTAGAGGTTACCGAATACTATTTAAAAATGAATTTCTTTTGTTTCAGTTTCGCTTTAAACCAAAAATATCGAGCCGCAAACTTTTTCCGTCTGATAGCAGCAAAATCAGGCCGAAAATAAGGCCCCGCAAAATACTGTTCAGAAATTACTATCGCGACGCAAAATAATGAGAAAACTACACAGTGTTGAAGAAAAAGGCCTTTTAATGCAATATCATTCGATAAACATCAAAAAACTGCCGAAGCGATTAAAAAATAAAGTTTCAAATGTTGCATACTAAATTAGATGGAGCGTTGGAGCTGATTTTAAAATAATTATTTCTCAAAAGTTCAACGCTTTTGAAAGCAATCACGGTGATGAATTAGACATTGGAGGGATACACATCACGTCTCTGGAAAAACATTTTTCGGCCAAAGTATATTGACCTTGTACAAAGCGTTCAAAGTTACCGTGTTTACCGTTATCCTGCTACTTCGGCGAAACACTTCTCTTTTGCCAATACGACCGTGGATAGCGTGTTAAACGCCACTTTAAACCTTGCTAGGCATTCAAAGACCATCCTGAGTAGAAGGACGTAGAATTGAAAGAGACAGGATGATGAAAAATACGCAGAAAAAGAAAATAACTCGACATTACCATCTGCTAACGAAAGTTGAATCTCGAAAATGTCGTCGCGTGACAGCGGCCATTGACGTCATTTGTACAAATAGGGGCGGAATCCAAACGAATGCACAAATAGGGAAACAATTTTTCCCGGCCAGAAGACGTTTAGTGGAACACTGTTATGTTATTTTTCACAAATGATGGTCACTCAAAAAGAAAAACTTCCCCAACCGCCACACCGTTTTGGCCGTAGCGTGATCTGAGTTATGGGGTCACGACTAGATCCCCAGCCGCTGACCGCCCAAAGGACATTGCAGACTCGTTTTCCCACGCTCTTGCGACTTGACGTGACAAATGACGTCAATGGCCGCTGTCACACGACGACATCTTCCAGATTCAACTTTCGTTAGTAGATGGTAATTTCGAGTTATTTTCTTTTTCTGCGTATTTTTCATTTTCCTTTCTCTTTCAATTCTACATCCTTCTATTCAGGATGGTCTTTGAATGTCTAGCAAGGTTTAAAGTGGCGTTTAACACGCTATCCACGGTCGTATTGGCAAAAGAGAAGTGTTTCGCCGAAGTAGCAGGATAACGGTAAACACGGTAACTTTGAACGCTTTGTACAAGGTCAATATACTTTGGCCGAAAAATGTTTTTCCAGAGACGTGATGTGTATCCCTCCAATGTCTAATTCATCACCGTGATTGCTTTCAAAAACGTTGAACTTTTGAGAAATAATTATTTTAAAATCAGCTCCAACGCTCCATCTAATTTAGTATGCAACATTTGAAACTTTATTTTTTAATCGCTTCGGCAGTTTTTTGATGTTTATCGAATGATATTGCATTAAAAGGCCTTTTTCTTCAACACTGTGTAGTTTTCTCATTATTTTGCGTCGCGATAGTAATTTCTGAACAGTATTTTGCGGGGCCTTATTTTCGGCCTGATTTTGCTGCTATCAGACGGAAAAAGTTTGCGGCTCGATATTTTTGGTTTAAAGCAAAACTGAAACAAAAGAAATTCATTTTTAAATAGTATTCGGTAACCTCTACTTGGGAGATAAAAATCGGCCGATTTTATTTTTTAGCCGGAAATCATCGGTCGTTTCTTAGGCGCAGGGCCTCTTAAGCTCGAATACAGATTTTATCAGATGAACGAGATAAATCTTCTGAATCCTGGCTAATGTCATGTGTTCCCTAAAACACGAGTTGTCAGCGCTTCCAAAAAGAAGCCCACAGGACACTATAACTCCATGGATGCACCATGGATCGTATGCGGTATCACGTGGGTGCATCCCTAATGGTTCCACTTGTGAACCAGTCAAAGTGGCAAAGCAAATATCACTGTGTTGTTAACATAACTCGATATATTGATTACTGTGCGGATTTTGCAACCCAGAATTAATCTCCTACGCAGACGCTCTAAAGGCTCGTCACGTAACCTTTCCTCCGCCACGGGAAAGATCAAGTAAAGAAAAAATTGCGAATCGAGCCTTAGGAGCATCTGCTGCGAAGGACACTAAACCAGATATTGGTAACATTTACTTACTGGGGTCTCAAAACGTCTAGAGACTTGTCGACTTGTCAACAACGTTTCAAAATCAGTGGTCTTAAGACGCAGAGGTTCAAGTTATAGCTGAACGCTGTTTGCATTCCTTATCATTCTATCTCCTGGGTCTGAACCATCCTGACCTTTGGGGCTGCGGGTGTCATTATCAGTGAAAACTTTGCGATTTTTCAGCTATCAGTTAAAAATTAGAACATTTCTCAGCAATCAGTTAAAAACAAAAACGAATTTCTAACAGTTAAACTTTCAGCCCATTCCTCAGCTACAGCGTATCAGTTCAACTCCATCCGCAGGAGTGCCTCCTAAATCTTAATCAAACTAACAAATCAGATATCGATGTCTTAACGGAGCAACATCAGGAAGTTTCCGCTCAAAGTAAGCATCTGAGAAGACAATTCTCTCTCATGAATTCATATTTAAATCACAAGATGAGGAAAGTGCAATGGAACTATCAATTGTGGACAAAACTTGAGACTTAGTTTGCATGGCATAACCCTCCCCCTTCATATATTTTCACTTACTTTGTACTGTTTTGTTGTTTTAGTTGTTGATGTTGTTGTTGTTTTTTTTTCTTTTGCTTTATTGTCATTGTCTTTGTTTCTTGTTAGTCTAATGATTCAATATGGTATTTGGCAAATTCACTGCAGTTGTTCTATGTTCACGAAAATGATCATGATTCCAGCAAAAGTGAATTTCCACAGCTCCATGTTCATAATATCTTTACTCGTCAACATCACCGACAAAGGCGTCACAGATTACATAGGTTTGAGTAGAATGGAAAGTCCCCGCGTGCGGTCCCTGAAAACCCTTTGTGCATGTGATTTGTTCGTGGGACAAGTCGCTGAGTCTAGTCCCGGAAAGTTGTCCCCTCATGTTTGCCAACCTGAAAGCGGTGGAGCATAATTTACGGCATAACATTTCCGCTTCTAAAGATGGCGATAAGAATTTAAATCCCTTACTGAAAATGGCTATTGAAAGCCTGCACTGGAAAATAGGTCCGCGAAGGCGTAGTTATCGATCTTTACATAGGCAGACACTATTTTGAACAGCGAGATTTTAGTGACAACCTTTGGGACAATTAAGCCTCAGTTGTTTTTCGTTTTGTTATTTTTAGGACATTCCTTTAGATTTCCATCTATAGGGATAACAGATGTGGTTTTCCTCGAAGGGATGCTCAATCTAACTGCCGTAACAGTATGTTTGTGGGTGAAATCAAGCGACACTAACAAAGGACACTTTATTAGCTACGCTCTACCTGGTACAGACAACCAGCTGTCACTTGGCCACTACAAAAATCTGAAAATATCAATTTAACAACAATGGAAGGTAACATTGTTTCTATATATTGAGCGTATATTCGCCTAATCTATCTCGGTGAACTGTTGTTGTACGAAAATTATAGCGACATTACCACAACTTAACTCTTCGTTGTAGCGGCTTTCTATCGCAAATATTTATAATGCAACTGTATCAATACAGTTTGCAGAGCAAATTATTACAAAAATTGCTCGAGCTTTCTTAAGTTTTTCTAGAGACTTGCAGAACTATGATATCTGAGAGTAGAACGGTATAGAACTAGCAGTCACTCAACCTTAAGAACTGAATTGTGCAATTTGAGTAAAGTAGCCCTTTAGAGAATATCATAGAGCTTTATAGTGACAATGTAAAAGAGCTACAGCTCCCGTGAAATGATACGTCAAATGATACATGTTGTTCATGTAGCTTGAGAATTAAGTCAACGTCATAGATTTAAACCCGTTTGTTGCTGTTTTGAACGATCTTGATTACTTTCTGGGAACCACCTTGCTCTACAAGACACTTGTAGCATTCCCTGATATTCGCTCATGCAAATTAAACACAGGAATTAATAGTAGTGTGCATGAACTTACCATTCGAAAGATCAGTCACAGTAATCAATTGGTACAGCAATTATGAGCAAAAACAATGTCGGTAAACCTTAGCATTTACTTTCGATACTTTTGCGTTCAATAGTTTTCTCTTCCCGGATGTACCTACGCTCGAGCACGGTGCGTGTGGAGTTCTGGGTCTGTAACTCGAGTGCTAGATACAACCATGACACAATTAAGTACGAAGTGTTCTCGCAAAATAGCACAAAAATTGTCATTGACCCTAGAAAAACGAATGTTACTACCAATGATGGAATGTGGCACCACATTTGCTTAAGGTAATTCCTCTGAAATAAAAGTGACAATAGACTTTTGTTCAAACTTTGTCCACTGAATATTTGTCATATGATAACTTCAATTTTGAAATAAAAAAGGGGGGTGCCCATGCTCATTAAGGAGCAGTGAGGCTTTGAAAACGCCCCATTTTGGCATTATTTAATGCTTGTTATAAGAACGCATTCCCAGTAATTGTAACATCTTTGTGAGCCCGGACTCATAAGCACACGCATTAAACTACAGTGAATACATTGTGTCGGACACAAATAAACGTTTTAAGTTTGATTCAGACAGAAAGCTAAATCGTTGGTTGAAAATTTGAACCAAATTTCTTGACGTGGTTACCGACTGCCAAATAGAAAAGACCACCGTGTATCTGCTATTTTTCTTATTTATTCAATTTTCAGCAATAGAAATTAGATCAGTCTTTTCTCACGCAAAGCTTATGATTAGTTGATTACAATGAGTGGAAAAAAAAATTGGGGTGCCCGTGCTCGTTGGTGAGCTAGAGCCATTTTTCAACTGACAGAGCTCAATATCAAGGCAAATCCGTCATGTTTTCAATGTGCGCGTGCACGAGCGCGCGCTAATCACGCCATAAATTATGCGCAGTAAGGATGCGCAATGCAAATGTGAGGAATGACCTTTTCTGGAAGGCTTTCAAAGATGGAGAATTGAAAGAAAAAGGAAGCAATTTTTGCAGAGTTAAGGTACACTCAGTTACAAATGTTTAAGCTCATATTTCAAGCGCATTCTGCTGAGAATTGAGCACAGAAGATAAATTACCTTCTTAAGCAAGAGCGAGGCAGGGAATATGAGAAAAAGAGAAAACCTTCGAGCTCCTTGCAACTTAGACAGTTACGAAAAGAGACTATTTTCCAGGCAACTGTACATGTCATATTTCCTCCACTGACATCGCAAATGCTGTTGGACAAGACCCAGTCGAAGGCTGTTTATTGTTATTGCTGTTTTTTGTTGTTGTTTTGCTTGTTGGTAAAGAATAAATATATTTTTTTGAGATTATCGTTGGCTTGTCATAGGCAGATGACATGATTAACCCACGCCATGTAATTATATTTGAGTTTGGAAGTGCCGCGTCTGAAAGGAGGTCATCAACAAAACAATGTAAACATGGGGTTTAGAGTTCATGGCAGGAGCAATAAATGTACTCGCTATTTTTGTCCTGTTCTAGAAATTGGAGCGCCTATCTGCTTATTAGTGCGATCCTTGGCCTTATTCATCTTGGGCTTGCTGTCGGGAGTCTGGGCCCTCCCTTCCACTCAAATTCTACTGATACTTTCGTGACGTGTAACGCATGCAAACTTATTTACTGTTAAAAGGGTGCGTTCCTGGGTTAACATTAATATAAGTAATCACATAATTTTGAGTGTTATTTGGAATTGAAAGAAGCATCAGTAAATTACACGAGCCCCCAGAAGTGCTCGATTCATTCCAAATTGCACGATACAAATCTTGAGATTTTCTTGTTAATAACACACTTGAAGAAAATCGACCATTTAAAGCTTTAGGTTATAAGTATTCATCGACTACGTACAGTACTATACGCTGTTTGCTGTTCCAAATATCTTCAGAACCATTTCCTAAAGTGTTCGCGAACCTTAGGGTGATTTTGGAAAATTTCAGGTGGGTGGTAGACGTTTGGTGGTATTCAGGTGGGTGGTAGAAGTTTGGCCGACCTCATATCGTTTACCTATGAAGAAGAAGTGTCTTGGCTTTGAAAACAATACGACTGAGAAAAAAAGTTGTTCTCAATCACTAGACGACAGTATAAATCTTAGAAAATCACTCCTTCACACGGCAATGCAAGCTGTTGTGGATATACGAGCAATACCTGAAACAATTTGTAATAA